>NC_139664.1:18350389-18369008 GCF_951799395.1 Argentina silus
TAGGAATGGGCTTACAAAGAGAGGCACTCATAGTCAATTCCACAAATAGAATTTGTGCTGTGATTATCTATTACGAAATGATAATCATTCATTATATTATCATCAGTTATGTCTGCTAAATGGCGTCTGCTAAATGCCATGAATGTAAATGTAAATGTAAATGTAAATGTCTGTGGGCTTATGTGAGACAGGGACGGACTTCCACACTCCACACAGAAACTAGAAATATACAAAGGGCCTCTCTCTCACATACAGGACTGTATATATCCATACGGGACAGAATGAATACCACACTTAGTGACATACAGTGACTTCCAGCACTGTTCGTGACTGGAATTTTGAGAGACCGTTTTTTGTACCTAAATGTGTGACTCTGACGGAAATGAGTACGAACAACCCTCGCTGTGAGATTTTTCGACGTTTCAACCCCATTGCCTCCACAAACACATTTTAAAATTCACTAAAGTCTCTCTAGGCTCAGCAGTTTTGTTCGTGCTTGTTTCAATCAGCTTGGCCCTGTCTGTTCCCGCCGAGAGGTGTTAAGCGCTGAGGCACTTTATTCAGTTTATTCACTTATACCATCTGTCAACCGGCTGACAGGCTACACAACAGGAGACACACACTGTCAATGGCGCAGAGTAGCACCATGGTGCTCTTAAATTCTCTCTCTCTCTCTCTCTCTCTCTCTCTCTCTCTACATATATATATATATTACGAAATGATAATCATTCATTATATTATAACCATACCCCCCACACACCCCCGTCCTCCAATCTCTCTGCCCCCCCCTCGCTGTCTCTCTCTGTCTCTCTCTCTCTCTCCTTATCTCTGTATCCCCCCCCCCGCCCCTCTCTCTCACTCTCTCTATCTCTCCCGTCCCCGTCCCCGTCCCCTCCCGTCCCCTCTCTCTTCCCTTATCTCTCTCACTTCCCCCTCGGGGATTGGCCCACCTCCTGGTTTGACGTGGGCCTCTGAGCATCCATGCATTCAGAGCAGTTCTGTGTGCGTTTGTTTGTCTCTTTGTTTGTTTTTGTCTCCTTGCCCCACCGCAGGCATCACACACAAGGCGTGGAGCTAATGCTAATCTCGTGGACATGCTCTGGCAGTTTGGGTGCCAGGGCGTTTTTTAATTAGCCTGTCTGGCTAACCAAGCTTCAGATACAGTACATTTAATGAGGCATAGGGAGAGAGAGAGAGAGAGAGAGAGAGAGGGGCACTGACAGTGTATGTGGGGGCACTGACAGTGGAGAGAAATCGCAGGGTACACATTCATCAGCATCCCTACAGGACCCAGTCTCACATGAAAGAGCTTTCTTAGTTTTCTGACAACTTTAGAAATGACTTTCGAAATAGTTTTGTATCTCCACCAGGCACCATATATTAGCTGCCACATGACTAGCTTCACCGACAAGACTATGTGAGAGTTATTGTTGGCATGTTATACCCCATCCTCCATAAAGAAAACAACTGGGTGCTCTCGTTTTCTTTATGGAGGATGGGGTATAACATGCCAACAATTCACATCCTTTAGGAACTTATACAGTATGCAGACATTATGTAGCATTGTGAACATATAAGATGATTATGACAGCATATATGATAAAATATGTCAATATCCCCAAACTTCTCTTGCCTGTAATGGCTGGTTTATCCATCTTTCTGCCTGATATAATTACCGTTAAGTGAAATCCATCATCTCTCTATCGCTTCTTATCTGTCCACATATAATCACGTTCATCCATCCAGATGAGAATGCGCAGGAAAAGCTTATCTGGGTTGGCAGACAAGGGCAGTCTTTTTTTCTTTATTTCCCGTTTTCTTTTTGTTTTCATTTGTTGAGTGTTTTCGTTTCTATTTCTGCCACCGCATCCTAATTAGTTTTCTTTCCGAGGGATAATGATGTTGCGCTCAAATCACCGTAGGACTGTCGCCTCGGTCTTCTTTCGTTTCGTGTGTTGGGGATTAAAGTCTTTGTACGGTGTGGATTATCTTCATTCCACATCCTACTTTGCTATCTAAAAGAGAAAATGCACAATCTATTCGGGGGAATAAGCTTATGGTAAACACAGTACATCAAATAACTGATCCGTTTGGGCCACAACAAGCACATTGGTGTTAGGAGGTTTTGCTTTTCAAAGGTACGCCCAGGAATTCACAGTGAAAGCTATTCACAATGAAAGCTATGAATATCGACCATACAAATAGAATTCGATATCTACAGGCCTGGCAGAGAACTGTGATGTGTACGATAAAGATGAATCACCCATTGTAAGAAAATAGTGCTTTGTACTTCAAGGCCATGTACTGTATAGACTTTGTGTTACCACCTACAATATTCTGCTGGAAATCAGTGTTCAGAGCTTCTCACACACTGACAAATAGAAGAAGAAATTGGTCTCCTGAGTGAGTATAATAGGTAAATCAGTCAATGCTAACTGGCTTTGAGCTTTTCACATGAACTCAACAGTGACTTGGTGAGGTCAGAGGCTGTTTCCAGAGCCTCATCTGTGTTTTCTGTCCTCTTGCAGGGAGGAAGCGCTTCTCCAGCGAAGCCAGTGAAGCCTTCGAAACGCTGAGGTCCCTCTTCAACCATCCCTTTCAACAGCACGAGGGCAGAGGTCATGGAAAGGGACTACCGTGGGGGAAAAAAAAAACAACCAAGAAAAAAAAGAAGAAATCTTGATTTTTCTAGACTCACACCTCTCCCTGCTTCTCTAACTCCCTAACATAGCCTATAACTCAAACGCCTTCCTCCCCCGTGCTCCTGGCTGGTAGATAGCGACACAATCTGTGCTCCCCCCCCCTCCCACCTGTCACCCCCCCCCCCCTCTCCCCCTCCTATGCAGTCATCATCGATGTGAACTGTTGCTGAAGTTGTCCAAGCAGACCCCCCCCCCCCCCCTCTCTCTCTCCTCACACACCTAGCCTGATGGACCACTATTGTAGCCTATCTGTGCTTTAATGTTTTTGTCTGTGTCTATGAAGAATCTTCTACCTTCTAACCAGGCTGGCTAACTGGATCAGACCTGGAGTAGCGTGCTATGAAGCTGGACCAGGTCCTATGTTGACTCGGTTGACCCAGCGTTTGGTTTGAGAGAGTGACCAGGTCTGGTTCTGGTTTAGAGACGAGCGGTTCTCTGTCCTGTCATTAGTTGTCTTTTGTCCCCCCCCCCCCCCCCCCCCCAATTGTCGTACCTGATTCTGTACTTCCCTGTATGGATATGTATCCAAGTATTATTTCACGGTGGACTAACTCATTGTGTATGTGTTTGTTATGATGGCCAGTTTGGTCATTGATGTCTTTGATTTCATTCACCATTTCCCTTCCTGCTGTATCGACCAAACGTGTCCTCTTGTCTTGAGTGTGCTGTCCTTCCATGTTGTCCCTAAGGGTCTAAGGCTGGGTGTGAACTTTGGTGGTAAACATGATATCGAGCTACTGAAAGTTGTTTAACCCACTAAAAAAGGTCTACGTCACAATATCCACTGAATTGTTGTGATCAATGGATAATGTTATCATTTCTAATGGTTTTATTTGATTTCCAGTATATCAAGATAAATTAAGTAAAGACACTAATGTTGTAGTAGTCATGGTACTGGGGGTTTTCCCTTGCCATAGATTTAACTGATATTCTTCTGAAATGCACTGTTTTGACCATTGAGAAGCAGACATCGTCTGCTCTGAATCTAAGCTAATGCTAGCACTGTCACAGTAAGAAATTACAGGCAATACCAGCACTATACCAGATTCAGACCCTTTCCCTACTCCTAGTCTAGTCTAGATATGTATTTGTCTTATTGTCTCTAGCTTCATATTACCTGTGGAAACACTGCACATGAAAACGAATACAAAACAGCTAGCTCAAGCAATGCCATTTCTGACTGCCAAAAAATGATGTGCTGTGTTTTCTCTACGTGGGTTTTTTAAAAAGACAAACACTTTCACAAAGGTGCTCTCTATAATTAACCGTAATTGTTTTAGATAAAAGAAAGTTGGTTAAACAGGAAGTTCTGATGATCGACGAGCCGCATAAACTGCTTATTACTGTCTTTTGTGTCGTTCAGTACCCCGACTCCCAAACGTTTGTGTTCTCCATGTGTTTAAAAACAAGCGTATGTAATCTGTAGCGTATCTCTGCCTCTCCCTACCATCCACACCCCCCCCCCCACAATGTGTGTGCGTGTATGTATGTGTGTATGTGTGCTTGTGCATGTGTGTTACGTGCCTGCACGTGTGGTTTTGTATGGGTCCTGTGAATGAATGTACATTAAACTCTGAGACCCTCATTGTTGTACCTGTAATAAATATATGTATGACCAGCCACTTAACTTGAAATAAAAAAACAAATAAATCAATTAAAAATCATAAAACCAGCCTGTCTGCAGCTATTTTCTCTTCAATAGATGGGGGCCACATATAATGTGTCAGGAGATATGAATAAAAGGCCACTTGGGTCAGATGAGAGTGTTCTATGATTCATGAAACAAAGCCATGGTTATATGGTTGCTTCTGTAACCGAGCTGATCTGGAATAAGGCTCCTGTGATGAGTAGTCCTGAGTGAGAGTTCGGGTTAGCCCCTATGTAAGCCCTTGTACAACAAAGATGACCTTTAGGTAGAACGCTTTATGTCTGGGTCATCCATTGTGAAAGGTCCCCAGGTCAAACCTGCCGGTTGCACTTAACATAGCACCCTTTTTGATGACTCATTGTACGTTACTATTCATGTCAGTTATAAGCTCCCAGAGTTCAGGCAGAGGGACTAACTATTCGCTCGAAAGGTAATTACTCAATAATGAATCTTCATTAGGGAGAAGTGAAACCTCCTTCAAGGAAGTGTGAAAGACACTAGGGATATACAATATAGTAGCCGCATTTGCAACAGTAAAAAAATGACTGGTTTTATTACTTAAATAATTTTCAACATTACAAAATACATTCCTGCCAATGCAAAAAACTTAACAGCTCAATAATCTGTACACTGGCTTAGCATTGCATTTAACAAAAGTTAACAAACGGAACAAATCTCGTTTACAACCATGTCGTGATAAGAAATGAGAAAAAAATATATGCAATTTATCATACACTATTTACAAAAGTAAAACACAGTACAAAATGGCTGTGCATGAGTCTTAAACTGTACACGGCAACTTCATGCAAACCGCTGTCAATGTAGTGAGTCCAACCCTCAACCCCTACCTCACAGCAGCCAATAACAACAGTGGTATCACAGGTCATTGTCACAATCACAGGCCTCATATTAGAGACAATATGGGCTATGTTTCAATAGTAAAATATCCACACCAGGGGAATGTTCTGATCTAGAATGTTGAGATCAAGAATGTTGAGATCTAGAATGTTCTGATCTAGAATGTTCTGATCTAGGATGTTCTGATCTACGATGCTCTGATCTACGATGTTCTGATCTAGAATGTTGAGATCTAGAATGTTCAGATCTAGGATGTTCAGATCTAGGATGTTCAGATCTAGAATGTTCAGATCTAGGATGTTTACTCCTCACGCCAGGGAAAGCAGACGACCAGCAGTACTGAGTGGTGAAGGCTCTGTGAGAATCAGATTGGCATCTATCACAGCACAGGCCGAAACCAGATAGCAGCCATTTAGTCAATGAGATGACCTGATTCCCCCCTGGATTTAATGCTGATCTGAGGACAAGAGGATGGTGCGGAAATAGCGACCGGTGTGTGTGTGCGTATGCAGTTTTCTCCAATGGCAACATCACCTTCTTTGTCTAGGTCGGACATGCTTAAAAAAGTGCAGTATCGTCAAAGAATTTGGGGATTGGGAGAGAGGGGGGAGTTTGGCTCAGCTGAGTCAGTCCGTCCACATCTTTCTAGTGGTAAAATCAGTGCTTACATCATCGGTTGACAGACTCCATTACAAAAGGCTATGCAGGGTAAAAGACATGATCCCCAGGTGGGGTGCTATGGGAAGACGTTGGGAATGCCACACTGCCAGTCCCCAGAAGACTCCTGGACAACCTCCTCCAGGTCCAGCTCAGCGTTGACCTCCACCTCTGTCTCGGGACCCTGCTCCAATGTGACCTCTCGTATCTGACCTGCGGGGGGGGGGGGGGGGGAGGTCAGGGACAGACAGGCATGGGTGAGTATATATTGTGTGTGGTAGTAAGTATCAGTGGACGATTTTCTCCACAGTGACCTACAGTACGGTGCATACATGAGAGTAAGAGTTTTGTCGTCTAAATGTTCAGAGCAGGAATCAAACCCAGGACCTACAGTTGGGTCCATATATATTTGGACTCTGACACAATTTTTGTTATTTTTGCTGTTTACCAAAACATATTCAAGTTAGAGTTATATACATGGGCTTAAAGTGCAGACTCTCAGCTTCAATTTGAGGGTATTCACATGCAAATTGGAGGAAGGGTTTAGGAATTACAGCTCTTTTATATGTAGCCCCCTCTTTTTCAAGGGACCAAAAGTAATTGGACAATTGACTCAAAAGCAGTTTCATGGACAGAAGTAGGCTATTCCTTTGTTATTTCTTTATCAATTAAGCAGGTAAAAGGTCTGAGTTGATTCCAAGTGTGGCATTTGCATTTGGAAGCTGTTGCTGTGAACGCACACATGGTTAAAAGAGCTCTCAATGCAAGTGAAACAGGCCATCCTTATGCTGCAAAAACAAAACCAAATCCATCAGAGACATAGCGGCAAAATTAGGAGAACAAAAAGAACGCACTGGTGAGCTCGGCAACACAAAAAGGTCTGGACGTCCACGGAAGACAACAGTGGTGGATGATCGCAGGATCCTTCACATGGTAAAGAAAAACCCCTTCACAACATCCAGCCAAGTGAAGAACACTCTCCAGGAGGTAGGCATATCATTATCCAAGTCTACCATAAAAAGAAGACTTCACAAGAGCAAATACAGAGGGTTCACCACAAGATGCAAACCATTCATAAGCCTCAAGAATAGAAAGGCCAGATTAGACTTTGCCAAAAAAACATCTAAAAAACCCAGCCCAGTTCTGGAACAGCATTCTTTGGACAGATGAAACTAAGATCAACCTGTACCAGAATGAAGGGAAGAAAAAGATATGGAGAAGGCTTGGAACTGTTCATGATCCGAAAAATACCACATCATCTATAAAACACGGTGGAGGCAGTGTGATGGCATGGGCATGCATGGCTTCCAATGGCACTGGGTCACTAGTGTTTATTGATGATGTGACAGAAGACAGAAGCAGCCGGATGAATTCTGAAGTGTTTAGGGATATACTGTCTGCTCAGATTCAGCCAAATTCAACAAAGTTGATTGAACAGCGCTTCACAGTACAGATGGACAATGACCCAAAACATACTGCGAAAGCAACCCAGGAGTTTTTTAAGGCAAAGAAGTGAAATACAATGCAATGGCCAAGTCAATCACCTGATCTCAACCTGATCGAGCATGCATTTCACTTGCTGAAGACAAAACTAAAGGCAGAAAGACCCATGAACAAACAACAACTGAAGACAGCTGCAGTAAAGGCCTGGCAAAGCATCACAAAGGAGGAAACAAAGGAGGTGATGTCCATGGGTTCCAGACTTCAGGCAGTCATTGCCTGCAAAGGATTCTCGACAAAGTATTAAAATTTTATTTATGATTGTTAATTTGCCCAATTACATTTGAGGCCCTGAAAACAGGGGACTATGGACAAAAATGGTTGCAATTCCTAAACGTTTCATACGATATACTTGTTCAACCCCTTGAATTAAAGTTGAAAGTCTGCCCTTCGATTGCATCTCAATTGTTTCATTCCAAATCCATTGTGGTGGCGTACAGCGCCAACATTATGAAAATTGTGTCACTGTCCAAACATTTCCGGACCTAACTGTACGTGTTGCTTGCGCCGCGCTCTACCAACTGAGCCACACGGGCCCACAGACCCTCTACCGTGTTTCTGAGATGGTTATCCATAGATGGTTATCCGTGATGGGAGACGCTGAGGTGACTTCCTGGTTCCTAACGGTAACGGAGAATCTAGTGTATGTATGACTCTCAAGGTCAGGGAGATGACAGGCATGGCTGAGAGAGTGTGTCTTGGCATAAGCTCCAGAATTCATTCCATTAAATCACTCCCTCACACGCTCTCTCTCTTTCTCTCTCTCAATTAAAGAGCTGTCAAATGTTCCGCACATCTCAGCCTTTCCTACAACAGTCATTCTGGGTACGCACGCACGCACATACGCACATACCCACACACACATACCCACACACACCCCTCTCCTGTCAGTTCTTGACTGCCTCAGCACGTCCTTGAAATCCTTCTGTCACAAAACTGACACCCAGTCCCAGACTCCCAGATATATCCTCATCATAGCTTTATCAGTTCTGTTTAATAACCATTCGCTGGACTAATGATGATGAATGATTGGGTCCTAATGATAGCTTCCAAATGATTACTGAATTCTACTACCATGGAATTCATTCAACCACCTTCTAAAAGGTACATTCACGTGATGTAGCCGTCCTCTACCAGAGAACAGTGCACCCAGCCTGTCAGAGATTGCATGCAGCAGTCACGGCACCAACAAATCCCTAATGCAAGGATGAAACTCGACGATTATGCAAACACCACTGACAGTTTTATTCAAATGAGACCCAAGAGGTCTCCCTCTGGACGTGATCTGCCACCTATTAGCAGCTCCCCTGTCCCCTGAGGCAGTGTGTGTGTGTGTAAGCCCCTCTGTGAGGCCTCTCAAGGTTAACTAATCTCACACTAGGAACAGCAGGAAACATCTTCACAGTGGCTTTAGTATCTGTCTTCAAATAAAACAGAAAGGACGGGTCTGTCATCACATTCTCTGGCTGCCTACCCACACTGTCAGAGGGCTGCAAGGCTGGGTGTGTGTGTGTGTGTGTGTGTGTGTGTGTGTGTGTGTGCATATGAGTGTCTGTGTGTGCGTGCCTAAGTAAAGGAGAAGCTCTTCAGCTGGAGCGACACACCAAGGATTTCCAGTGAGAGCCTCCTTAAGGTTACCGGGAGGGACAAGACAAGCTTTCAACACACGACAAATCCACAAGGTCACCTATCAATCTGGGATGTGCTCTGCTTCACAATACACTTGAGAGAACTATGTGGAGAACTACGTCATTCGTGAAGGCAACAAATGATGGAAATTTAATGGTCTGTATATGTGAAGGTCAGTGTGTGTGTGCGTGCGTGCGTGTGTGTGTGTACTATGCACATGTACGTACTGTAAGCGTTTGCGTGTGTGTGTGTACTATGCACATGTACGTACTGTAAGAGTTCGCATGTATGTGTGTGTGTGTGCTTACTGTAACCATGCGTCCTCTTCATGTGGAACTTCATGTTGCTCTTCTGCGTGAACCCGATGCTGCAGACCTCACACTTGTAGGGCTTCTCCCCTGTGTGCTTGATCATGTGGACCTGAAGAGCACTCTTCTGGTTGAACGCCTTGTCACACTGGGGACACTTGAAGGGACGTTCGCCTGCAGACAGACAGACACACACTGTTCAAAAACACTACACCTCTAGTACTGCGCACAGACAGACAGAATGACAGACAGAGAGACAGAGAGACAAAGACAGAGAGACAGACAGGCAGAGAGACAGATAGACAGAGAGAGACAGCCAGCCAGCCAGCCAGCCAGATAGACAGCCAGCCAGCCATCCATCCATCCAGCCAGCCAAATAGCCAGCCAGCCAACCATCCATCCATCCATCCAGCCAGCCATCCATCCATCCAGCCAAATAGCCAGCCAGCCATCCATCCATCCATCCATCCATCCATCCATCCATCCATCCATCCATCCATCCATCCATCCAGCCAGCCATCCATCCATCCATCCATCCATCCATCCAACCAAATAGCCAGCCAGCCATCCATCCATCCATCCATCCAGCCAGGCAGCCACATTGTCAAGGGTGGATTAAAGACAACACAGCCCTAGTAAATGTGGTGCATGCCAGTAACCGACTGTGCCAATTCAGACTATAAAAAGAGGATCGTTACGCAGGATAGTGTGGAAGAGCACTAAAGCTGTTTTTAGAACCAAATGAGAATGTGTCATGATTAGTCACATTAAATTCAAAACAACGTGGAGACATATTTGCGGGAAATGAAGAGGAACTGCTCCATTAGGGTTCCATTACCGTCTGACATTTAGGTTACCACACACACACACACACACGCACACACACACACACATCAAAGCGAAAATAGCTCGTCCTTAAACAGATTTAAACAGCTAAACACTCCTGATTTGGTCACGACTTCATCATTCTGTCACAGCCGTATTTTGAGAGCTCCTCTCTCTTTCCTGAAAGCCAGCTGAAACGGGGTAAACAAGGTGGGTTTACGGGGTAAACAAGGTGGGCAAGCAGACATCATCAATGAATGGAGGGCGCACGAACACCAGGGGGAACTTTTAAAATAACTCATCCTTTCGCTTTAGACTTCATCCCTGCCCCCCCCCCCCCCATCGGTGTGGTGCTCACTGACTGGCGGGATGGTGACAGAAGCCATCAGAATGTCTTTCATCAGGAAGGTCCCACCCGGAGGGCTAATTCATTCAGATTGTACCATCGCCATCTTTTATTCAGTTTTACCCGTGTGTGTGTCTGTGTGTGAGAGAGAGAGTGTCTGTGTGTGTGGGCACGTGTGTGTATGAGCAGGTGTGTGAGCAGGTGTGTGTGTGTGTGTGTGTGTGTGTGTGTGTGTACACGTGTGTGTGTGTGTGTGCAGGGTGTTACCTGTGTGTGTTCGGTTGTGTCTCTCCAGCTGGCTGGGCTTGGCGAAGGCCTTCTCACAGGAGGAACATTTGAAGATGCGGGGCCTCTGGGAGCTCAGCGAGGGCCCTCTCTGGTGGACACGCTCATGTTCCTAGAGAGGGGGGGAGGGGGGAGAGAGGGAGAGGGGGGAAGTAGGGGAGAGAGGAGAGGAGAGGAGAGGAGAGGAAGGGGGAAAGAAGAGAGAGGGGAGAGAGAGGCAGAGGAGAGAGGGAAAGGAGGGTGAGAGGGGAGAGAGAAAGAGGGGAGGGGAGAGAGAAGGAGGGGAGGGGGGAAAGAGGAGAGAGGGGTGAGAGGGGAGAGAGGGTTGAGAGGGGAGGGAGAGGGTGACAGGGGAGAGAGAGAGGGAGAGAGGGGAGAGAGAGAAGAGAGGTCAGGAGGTGTGGAAACATTAACACACAACAGTGGACGCTGAGACGTTAACCGTGTTTGTTAGACTTTAAAACTAACGATGAGACAACAGACAACAGACAGCAGTTGTCTCAAAGCTGAAATTACGACAAAAGACTTCTCACACCTCTCCAGAGTCCTTCTAGAATCAGGGAAAGCACAGCTGGATCGCTTTCCTTGGAACAACAATTCTCCCCAACTCCCCACATGATGTGTGCGCGCGCGCGCGTGTGTGTGTGTGTGTGTGTGTGTGTGTGTGTGTGTGCTCGTGAGTAAGTGTCTGAAATAAATGAAAAGAAATCAAAATTGCTACTGTGCTTGGCATCCCCAGTCACACCTAGTTTATTGGGTGGCAATAAACTAGATGTGGTAGTTCATTTCCAGGACGCTGGGTTGGCGCTGGGCTCGGTGGTGCCAGGGTCCCCGTAGACGGGGCTCAGAGGTAATTTCGGGCCGCTTTAGTTGGGCTCAAGTGAATCTCAGCTGGACAGACGCGGTAAATCTCTCTCAATTTAATCAGGGAGTCGGGGATCTGCCGGGCCTTGACACACGCACATGCGCGCGTGCGCGCACGGACACACAGATATACACACAGACAGTGAGTCAGTCAGGGATCCGCCAGGCCTCAATACACACACCCAGACACAGACACACTTACAGACACACAGACACACACACTCTGACACTGTTTACTTAACATCTGTCAATCTACAGTATCAAGCCAACCTCCTGATTAAAGCACTACTTAACCAAACTCCAATATGTATCTTGGCTCCCTGGTGTTGCAAGCCTTGCTCTCCGTGTCTTTGCCCCTTTGTTCATCGTTCAAACTCAGTGACAGTTTGTGACAGAACACACAAGATAAAACCACTAATTACCACTCTCAAATAACTGCGGGGCCCGCTCCCACATCTACTCCACAGTGTGACAGAGGCGGCTCCCTCATGACAAACATAGGGACTGAGGCAGACAGAGCTGGGTCATGTGACGAGAGGAGAGTGCCGGGTCATGTGACGAGAGGAGAGAGCCGGGTCATGTGACGAGAGGAGAGAGCCGGGTCATGTGACGAGAGGAGAGAGCCGGGTCATGTGACGAGAGGAGAGAGCCGGGTCATGTGACGAGAGGAGAGAGCTGGGTCAGTTTCACTTTCAGCCTGTTTGACCACACCATCGGACTGCCAAAACCTGTGACCTTCTTCTGAAGATTTCACGGTCATAGATTAGTGTGTGTGTGTGTGTCTGTGTGTGCCCATGTGCCTGCCCATGTGCCTGCCCATGTGCCTGTGTGTGTGTGTGTGTGTGTATACATACATGTTTGTGTGTGTGTGTGTGTGTGTGCGAGTGGTGACTCTCATCCTCAAGACGGGGAGAGATGGCGGTATCGATGCTGGTACTGGTGATTAGTGGAGACAGTGAGACCATGGGGGGGCTTTGATATGGTTCCAGTCATGCTCCAACGATCCAGCGGAGCGCCTAATTCCCTAAATGAGATGAGGAAGTGTTTAGAAGGGGGGGACGTGTGGCGACCGGGAAGGAGAGAGGAGGGGGGGGGGGGGCACTGAGCCAGAGGAGAGAGAGAGAGAGAGAGAGGAGGCCTACATTACTCTCGAGCCTCTCGGCACAAGACGCGCGTTCCCCTCCACAAACGACACGCGTGACAATAAACATATTTGTTCTATTGTTTTCTCTCTCGCTCACTCTCACTCTCTCTCAAACGCTCACGCATGCACACACACACAAAAACGTACACACACACGCACAAGCACACGCACACACACACACACACGGCAACCAAAGGACAGGACATATGAGGACAGGCCTTTGTGGAAGATTGTGATAATTGATCAACTGATTATTAATGCTATATTCATACTTTCAGTGAATAATATGATATATTGGATACTGATCATTTGACCTTGATACATCCATATGCATAGTGAACTTTTGATTTGAGCCTCATGTTGACTTTTTTCGGGCTGCTGTCGCTGCAATAACACATTCCTGACCATATGCAGGGGTGAAAGGTTACCGAAGATTTGTACACGGAGAGGTGAAGAGTTACATCCTCTGAGTACACGGGGAGGCGAGAGGTTACATCTGGTTTAAAGATTGAGAGGTGAAAAGAGGAGACCAAAGAGGTGATTTGGGGGGTAAAAAAGGCGGAGGAGACAGAGGAGACGTTTGAATTTTTCTCTGCCCTGAGCCGTGTGTCTCTCTCTCTCTGTGAATATGATTTCGGCGTTTAGAAAAGCTCTTGTCATAATAAAATGGACTCATAAAATGAGCTCACAGAATAGGTAGTATGCTAGATTGTGACTAACCATAAGAAGTCTTTGCTTGGGGGGGGGTTTCTTCCACACCTCGATGAAGGAGAGTGCGTGTGTGTCTCTTAAACACGGCCGTCAGCTTTAGGGGGCTTTGCTGTGCATATAGGCGCAGAGATTAGTCCCCCCCCCCCCCCCCCCGTGGCTCAGAGCTCCCGCTGCGTCCGTGCTGGAGTGGGGCAGAAGACGGTGTGTGTGTGTGTGTGTGTGTGTCTGTGCTCTCTCTCTCTTTCATTCTCTCTATTCCCCCCCCCCCTAACACACACACACACACACACACACACACACACACACACACACACACACACACACACACACACACACACACACAGATTGGAGGCAGGGAATGGAGTGCAGGATGTCAGCGTTCTCACAGGCATCCTTCAAATGAGTGGCTCTTGAACATCTCTAAGCGGTGCGTGTGTGTGGGTGGGTGTAGCTGTGTCTGTCTGACTGCCTTTGTTTTTCAATGTCAACTTTTCTTTTTACTTCCCTCCTCTCCTCCTGAGCCTCTAGTTTCTCCTGTCGGAACCAGGGCCTCACAGGGGTGAAGACACTTCTTAAGAGTATTGTGGCCTTTATGAGCCCCTGTCAAAAACACAGCCGCAAAGCTTCATTCGTGTGTGTGTGTGTGTGTGTCAAGGCCTATCGTCAATGAGAGGCTCTTTCTCAGCAAACTCTTTGCGAGAAGCCGGCCTACACTTGTCTGCTGAGTGAGAGTGTGTGCTTGCGTGTGTGTGTGCGTGCGCGTATGTGTGTTTGTGTCTGCATGTATGTGGCTGCACGTATGTGTCTGCACATACTGTATGTGTGTGTGCGTGTGTGTGTGTGTGTGTGTCTGTGCACGTATGTGTGTTTGTGTCTGCACATACTGTATGTGTGTGTGTGTGTGTCCAGACCTACCTTGAGGTGTGTGGCTCTTTTGAAGGCTTTGTCACACAGGCGGCAGACGTGGCAGCGCTCCTTGCCATGGGCTTGCCTGCAGTGGCGGCGGAGTGTGTTGGCGCTCTGGCACACCAGGTCACAGTAGTAACACTGGTTCTGTTTCTGGCCCTCCGCCTGGCCCTCCTTCAACACCGGCTGGCTCTCCTCAACCATCTGTTAATGACACGCACACACACCCACGCACATGCACGCGCGCGCGCACACACACACACACACACACACACACACACACACACACACACACACTTGTATGGGCACTAAGGTACAAATGCATTGAGACACACACACACTGACACACACACACACTGACTGACTGACAAAATTGTCTGACACACACAGATGAGGCTTTTTATACAGACACAATCAGGTTTAACTGTCACAAAGGCAAACAGACAGACAGACTCACACACACACGCGTACAGACACATGCGCACACGCACACACGCACACACACACAGACACACACACCCACCCTGTAGCCATTGTCAGGAGCTCCCTCTGTGCCCTGATGGCTGACCAGTATGACCTGCTGGCCAGAGGTGACTGGTTGCCCCTGGTCACTCAGCACGGCAGGAAACTGTTGACCCTGTTAGGAGAGAGAATAACTCACTGAAGCAGAACAGTGTGTGTGTGTGTGTGTGTGTGTGTGTGTGTGTGTGTATGTGGTGTGTGAGAGAGAGAGACAAAGAGAGAGTGTGCATGTGCGTCTGTGTGAGGGAGAGATACAGAGAGAGAGTGTGCATGTGCATCTGTGTGTGCGTGTGTGCGCATGTGTCTGTCTGTGTGTGTGTGTGTGTGTGTGTTTTAGATCTAATAAAAGCTCTTTCCTCCTATAATCTTTGTTTTCAGGGGAGATGAGGTAATGTTGTGTGTGTGTGTGTGTCGGTAGGTACCTGCGTATTCAGGTTAAGTGTAACAGCGTCCAGCATGCCCTGCGTGTCGGCCAGGGTGAGCGTCACACTGCCGTCGTTGGCCACACCCCCTGATGACATCACCAGGCTCTGGGACACAGACGTCTGTGATAGGCAGGTGCTCGGCAGACTGGTGACTGACAGGTGGGGGGTTGAGGAAGAGGGCGGGAGTTAGACGGTTGAACACGAATAATAACAACAACAACACATTTCAAACAATATCAGATTATACCTCTCAATATAGACTGAATAGCTTTTGTCTTCTTTTAGCTCTGTACTCTACCCTCAAGAAGTTTGGATTTGAAATCAAACAATGACTGAGGTTAAAGTACAGATTTGTCTGCTTCTATTTGATGGTATTTGCATACATATTGGATTTGGAAATGACACTTCTTCTGAAAAGGGGGACGATTGCGTACAAAATGTACCACCTTCAGCTGTGCAAAACACATCCCATGTTCGTGGGACGAGGCTTAAAAAGAGTTATGCAACACTCCACCGTGGTTAAACAGCGGTTTTTGGGCCGCTCAGTGGCGTAGCACACTAAGGCGCATACCATATCGTCGCAAGGTCCCCGGTTCGATTCCGGCCACCGACCTCATCCCTCCTCTCTCTCACCCATCCTTCCTGTCAATCTCTACCGTCTCTATCCCAATAAAGCAGAAATGCCCTAAAAACATATATTAAAAAAAAAAACAGTGTTTTTCGCCACTGTGCCAGGAGAGTTTCAGTTGTTGGTCCGTCCCACCCACACCCCCCCCAGCCTCCACCTGCAGGTTCTCTCTGTGTTTCTACCTCCCTACAGGTGGGCTTTGTGAAAAGTTGAAAGAGTTATATCAGAGCGGAACCGCTTGACGACCCTCAAACCGAACGTATTACCGTTGTCGTTGAACATCTTCCAACGTCCTGTGTCCTGACTGAACGGAAATAACGGCGGATTTCAACACCGGTTGGAGGACTCTCGACATGTGTGGATGTTGTTCGGTGGAGGTTAATGTTGTCCACTTGAGCGAATTGGCGAGAGATGGCTCGGGAAAAGTTCATTAAACTCGACGTGACGGTGAGCACCACAATCAGTATAATAATGATTTGACCCGTCTCTTGCATAACAAATCACTCCAGAAACACTTTGGGGCATACAGCTCTTCATCTGTGTAATTACAGATTGGAACAATGGATGAGTAGGTGCAATTACACACACGCACGCACGCACGCACGCACGCACACGCACACGCGCACTCGCACACACACACACACACACACAAACGGTGAATCCTCACCTGTCATGCCTGTGTTGGTGGGGCTGTGAGGTAGGAGGTGGTCGTTGCTGATGGTCTGGGTGCCCAGTGGTGAGGACAGCCTGATCCCGCCGTTCATCTCCACGCCTCCGGGGGCGCTGTGCTGCTGAAGCAGGTCCTGACCTTCAGGAAAGGGAGAAGAACAGCCTTTTTTTTTTCTTTTTTTTAACCCACAGCCGAGGAGGATGGCAGGACGCAATTGTATGTGTTTTGGACTGGAGAGGACAGCTGAGCAGAGTTTTTTGGGCATTGTGTATTGAAGTCGCAGTGCTATTGAGAGTGAAGGATGAGGATTACTCCGGGGGCCTGTGTGCGTCTGCGTGTGTGTGTGTGTGTGTGTGTGTGTGTGTGTGTGTGCATCTGGGAGGACCGTGTCAGACGTAGCTTAGACTCAGACTGAGCCGTAGAGGGCCCTGTTTGATGACAGTTCCAGCCCAGTGCCCAGGCAGACAGGATTATGGTGGATTACTGTTGATGAAGCAGATGCCACAGAGACACACAGCTATAGAGAGGAGAAGACACTGTCCCAGTGCTAGGTCCCAACACACACACACACACACAGAGACTGACAGACGCACGCACACACACACACAAAAACATCACAGACACGCACACAGGACACACACACACACACACACACACACACTGACAGATGCACACACGCACACGCACATACACACACAGGACACACACACCCAAACACAGGACACACACACACAAACACAGGACACACACACACAAACACAGGACACACACACACACACAGGACACATACACACACAGGACACACACACACACAGTGTTCCAACAGCTAATTGATCAGTTTTGAGTCCAGGGTGAAAAGGCTCCTTAGAGCGTCCTTCAGAAAGAGCCATGAGTCATCTAAGTGGTCCTCTGGCTCAGTGGGTAGAGCATGGTGTTAACAACGCTAAGATTGTGGGTTTGATCCCCGCTGGGACCATATATACTGAAATATATGCACTCACTGCAACGTAAGTCGCTAAATGGCATATTATTATTATTATTATTATTATTATTATTATTATTATTATTATTATTAATAAAGTATGCGTGTGTATTTTGTAATGGCACAAACAAGGGTCCTTGACGTATTCCAAACCAATCAGCGACACTAAAGCCGCCCCCGCAAATCACGAGCAGAACTTTAAAATTGCTCACAGTCAGTGTTTTTGTCCACTCGTTTTAATGATGTACGGCTCATACTTCTTCACAATGTTGTCAACAAAGTAGCTGTGAAATACTCGCTATTTTGGCTATGGCTTTAGTATTTATTGTTATGGGAGACCAGGCCCCCCCCCCCCCCCCCCCCCCCCCCCTCAATGGATGTGAACCGGAATCTATCCCAGGGCGACACTGTGCGGGGCTCCCGTTTGATTGGCAGGTGTGTGTGTGTGTGTGCGTGTGTGTGTGTGTAACAGAGCGCCGCCTGAAGCCATTGCCGCAGATATTCTGCCTGTCCTTAACACTGGCATAATATGTATTCTCCCCTCATTATCAGGTACCCTTGAGGCATAATAAACCTGAAACTAAATCTGAAAACTCCACTAACATTCAAATTATGAAAAATAATAAGTGGGAGACTCAAAAGGGCATCTGTGGAAACTTTTCCCCATACTACTCCTACTTTTCCCCATAGGCAAAGAGAGATGCTTGTGACGAAGGTCTCATGAGTGGGCCTGTGTGTGTGTGTGTGTGTGTGTGCCTGTGTCCATATAAGTGTTTGTGTCTGTGTGTGTCCGTGTGTGTGTCCGTGCGTGTGTCCGTGTGTGTCCCTGTGTGTGTGTGTGTGTGTGTGTGTGTGAATATGCCTGGTGGACGTCCTGAGGACATCTCGCCTTGACTATCGCCAATTCCTTTGCTGTTGTAATGTATATAGTTCAGGCCAACAGGCCTCTCTTCACCTATGTTCTATTGTTCAGAGAATATGTAAGGAAGATCCAGACCATTCATTCTTC
>NC_139664.1:18369208-18406708 GCF_951799395.1 Argentina silus
GAGGAGAAGAGAGGAGAGGAGAGGAGAGGAGAGGAGAGGAGAGGAGAGGGATGGGGTGGGGAGGGGAGGAGAGGAGAGGAGGAGAGGAGAGGAGAGGAGAAGAGAGGAGAGGAGAGGAGAGGAGAGGAGAGGAGAGGGGTGGGGTGGGGTGGGGAGGGGAGGAGAAGAGAGGAGAGGAGAGGAGAGGAGAGGAGAGGGATGGGGTGGGGAGGAGAGGAGAAGAGAGGAGAGGAGAGGAGAGGGATGGGGTGGGGAGGAGAGGAGAAGAGAGGAGAGGAGAGGAGAGGGATGGGGTGGGGTGGGGTGGAGAGGAGAGGAGAGGAGAGGAGAGGAGAGGAGAGGGATGGGGTGGGGAGGAGAGGAGAGGAGAAGAGAGGAGAGGGATGGGGTGGGGAGGAGAGAAGAGAGGAGAGGAGAGGAGAGTGGAGGGCAGGGGAGAGGAGAGGAGAAGAGAGGAGAGAGGAGGAGGAGAGGGGAGGAGAGGAGAGGGGAGGAGAGGAGAGATACTGCATTCATTAGTCCGAGACATTCTGAAAGCTCACTGGAGAGCGTCCGTAAATGAAACCCACTCTCTCTCAGGTAGCCTGGGATCACGCTGATAACTGGCTTCGTCTCAAAGAAAGCACAGGCTGAGTTGACAATGGAACATTCGATTCTAGGAGTGGAACCGGGACTCACCCGCGTGCTCGTGCTCGCTGAGCCCAGCCATGGTGACGGTGCCGGGGGCCATGGAGGACTGCTGCAGCGCCAGGCTGGTGAGGGGGTGGAGGACCACGTTGCCCGGCACCGAGGGATCCCCTGTGGCCATGAGGTGGGTGCCGTGGTGGTGGGTCATGCCTGGGTCGCCAGTCAGGGAGTGGGAGAGGAGACCCCCCTGCTGGAGAGTCTGCTGGAGGATGGCAGGATCGATCTGGGGGTTGGGGAGGGGGGGTCAGGAGGATCACAGTGAGTCAATACAGGAGAGGGAGAGAGGAGAAAGAAAGAAAGAGGGATTGAACAAGAAAGAACGAAAGAAAGAACAAACGCCCACACACACACACACACACACACACACACACACACACACACACACACACGGTTATCTACTACCTGCAGTGTGATGTTGTTGATGTTGCTTGTGTCTATGCCAGAAATCTGGACGTTGGGGCACACCAGGTTGGCAGAGGTGAGCTGCAGGTGGATCCCCTCCAGAGTGGCCAGCCCCTCCGACAGAGACACCGTCAAATCACCCGCCGCTACATCAAACACACACAAGAATCGGGAAGCTCAGGAATGAGCAGCATCTGGCCGTCCCTGACATGATGCATCCATAAAGCCCTGCTGTACTGTGTCAGCCTGCCACGTATCGCTCAACTGAGATAAAAGCCACATGAACACTTGAGCTGTTTGTGCAGTTTGGGCCTTCAGTCTGCTGTGAAAGATAAGACCAGAGGGGCTCGGAGTGACATAGCAACGCTTCCCTAATCTTCAGGAGGAACCCTCGCTACATGCCGAGAGAGAACGAGAGAGGAGAGAGAGAGAGAGGGAAGGAGAGAGAAAGATAAGAGAGAAAGAGGGGAAGAGAGACTGCCAAGCCAGAACCAGGCAGCACCACAGTTGTGCCCTGCTAGAAATGAGCAGCGTGTGAAATCCCCCCCCCCCCCCCCCCCCCCAAAAAAAATAAAACATTTCCCAGAGCTAGCATACTCCAGCAGCGGAGAGGGAAATTAATTTCACGGCTGCTGTTTTGGACAGCGTTGCCGCGCCTGTTTGACCAAATGAGGGAGTAGAGGCTGATGTGAGCCAGAGTTCAGGGAAACACGTTCAAAGCCACATCTCAGGGTTTCACAGGGGGACAGAAAAACACCAAAACCGTTGTTCTGAGTGACTCCCTCCCTTAGAAGACAGATTGTCCCTTCAAGATACACTCATGAGTGTTGAGCGGAGGAATATTAAAAGGGATAGTTCATCCAAATGATCAAATTAGATTAGATTAGATTAGATTCAACTTTATTGTCATTGTGCAGAGTACAAGTACAGAGACAACGAAATGCAGTTAGCGTCTAACCAGAAGTGCAAAATAGCAGAAAGTGCAATGAACAGTATTTACAGGTAGTGCAATATATGATCAGTAGTAGTGCAGTGTAATATAGAATAATATAGCAGTATAATATAGCAGTGCAGTATAGCAGTATGTGAGTAACAGTAGCATTATAGTAGAATAAATAGTTACAGTATGAGCAGTGTAGCAGCATATGAGCTGTATGGGTAATGCAGTCAGCTGTATGGGTAATGCAAATATCACATATTTGGTTGGTTTAACCTGAGAGGAGTCTATGGACACGGAAAAAGACTTCAATCTGAACTTGGGTTCTGTTTATCTGAGCACTGTCACTAACCGCTAACTATTAGCATTTTTAACTCGGGAAAAAACCCCAATGGAAGTCAAAGTACCCGGGATTCACAGATTTGAAATGCCCAAATCATCTCAACGATCGCCATTTAAATCAAGTCATTGAGTCTGATTCAGAGACTGATATCCCTAAAAGAAGCCAATGTATGCATAGTGAATTGACTATACATCTGCAGTTGTACCCTGTCGTTGCTGATGAATAATAGGATACCCTCCTCTCCCCCCACCCCTCCTCCTCCTCCTCCTCCTCCTCTTCCAGCCAGACACACAGAGAGCAGAATAAAGCCGATTAACGGGACCCTGACCATCCATCAAGTCCGTTCCACTCAGAACACTGTCTGAGAACACTGACAATAGCTCTTTCTCTGCACCTCTCTCCAGCTAGATTCACAACCTCCCCTCTCAGACCAGACTCTCACAGCCTCACCTCTGCCACTCAGCAGTCTAGAGGTGTATGCTTTACTTCAGTCGTGGAAGAGATGGATGAACTATACCGCAGTGTCAGGCCCTTGGCTTGAAACTGGAGCCATTGTTTCGTGAACAAACTTAAACCCTATTAAAAGGGAGTGTTCTGGAGTGTTTTAGAGTGTTCTAGGAGGCTTACAACCATAGGGCGAGGTGGTATACGTAAAACATGTGATATTCTGCCCCCCTTGTATACCACGCCTCTCACTTTGGGGTAAGCTGCAGGGTCGTGCTATTGACACCCAGCAAACATACCCCAAACTTATCCTCACTGTTTTCCTAAACCTGACACAAATGTTGTTTCATCATTGGCCTGCTATGTTGTTTTGGGTGTCGCTAAGAACATATTTGAACGAAATCACTGTACAACCAGCCAGCAAACTGCCGCAAAGGATGCAGAAAATAGGACCTGACATGCTAACAGCCGTTACCTTAGACTGGTAGCATTGCTAACCAGCTAGCATCCGCTGGTTGATGGTGAAGTAACTTTTAAGTGTGATGCGGTTGGTTGGCGAAGATGACACGTAAATACATCAAGTACGACATTCATGTGTGAATGAAAATTTACGATACAAATAAATGCGTGACTTCAGGCTACATTAACTGGGTTGCTATGGGAGTGTTGCAATGTTTTCTCCAATGTCGACTCAAGTTCCAGGTTTTTCAACGAAGTACCCGGACACCAGAACGAATTGCAGTTACAAAGTGAGTGTTCTAGAGTGTTCTATTGTGAGTGTTCTAGAGTTCTCTATCGCGAGTGTTGTATGACTCTTTCCTGGAAATCTCTGCACACTTGGGCTAAGCTTTTGGTCACGAGACCTTCAGCAGAGCAGACTCTCCATCTCCTGCACCTCAGCTTCAGTCAAGTGTGCTGCAGATTCTTCACACACAAGTTATAAGACCCTTACCTGACATGGAGGCAGGCAGGATGGCCTGTCCCACAAGTCCTTGCTGTAGCATGCTCTGGTCAAACTGTCCCGTGAGGACCTGGTTGGCCGGGAGGTAGATGTTGGTGTCTGAGGTGGCGGTCTGGAGCAAGCTGACCGGGTGGAGGGTCTCCTGGCCGGCCTGGTGGTGGTGGTGGTGCTGGACCTGCTGGACCTGGACCTGCGCCTGCTCTGGGTCCTGGTGGTGGCCCTGGTGGGAGCGGGCAGAGGACGAGGAGGCCCGCTTGGCCTTCCTGCCGTCGGCACTGGGCCGGTAGTGACACTGGATGTGGGTCTTGCGGTGGCCCGAGGTGCGGAAGCGGAGCTCGCATAAGGGGCACTTGAAGGGCTTGGAGCCGGTGTGCAGACGCATGTGGACCTTCAGGCTTCCCTTGGTGGAGAAGGACGTGGTGCACATGTGGCAGGTGAACAGCTTCTGACCTGTAGAGACACAATACAACTGTTAACGGTGGCCAATAGTGTTCTGATACATTCTTTAAAACAATGTTTTACAATCTTCCGATTGTCTCTCAACATCCATTTTATGCTGTGACTCGGTTCCCGATGCCTATTCTGATTGGTTGTTTACTGATCCTGCATGAAGTCCCAATAAAGTGAGTCAGATTCTAACGACTGCAGTCAAAACGTTATATTATATAAAACTCTTCCAGAATGCTAATCCTTGGATCTTTATCAATAACTGGGATATATGATATTAGTCCATATTTCTGGTTCCTCATTCATCAGCGGTAATGAAGTGGCTCACATGGTGGGCCGGTCTAATTACTGAGTGTGTATGCTGGGGAGTCACAGGGTGGAACGATCTAATTACTGAGGAGGGCAAGGTGAGTGTGAGCTGATGTGACCTCACTCTCTCTCTCTAATGACTTCAGTCTCATTGCCACCTGTTCCTGTTCAAACACACTGGGAACAATTAGTCCAACACACCGCTAGGCGACATATGCTTATGAGAATGATTTACATAATAAAATGGTTCATTAATGGATCCAAGTGCCCATTACCCCCACAGGATTGGGCCATCGTAATGAGGAGAACATTGGAGCTAATGCAGTAGCTATAATCCCAGACAACCACTAGCATCACTTTAACTAACTAACTAACTAACTAACCAACCAGCTAACTAACTAACTGGGGTCAGTTTCCCCAAGCTTTGTAACTAAAGCGGTACTTCATTTCTTTTAAAAAATCCAGACCTACTCAGCTCCCGGCAAAATTCTTCAAGGACACATTTGGTTCGTTCACGCCACAGGAGACGGACCTCCAAACATTGATTTTAGAATTGTTACTCTGGCGGCTTTGTGGCTGGGCTGTCTGGAGAAATTAAGTACTATTTAGGCTTCTGAAGCTTTTGGGAAAACCGCCCCCCAATCTCCACCACTTCTACTGTAACATTTGATCCCAGAAAGCACCGCTAATAGAAATCCCAGGACGGGCTCATTTGTAATGCATGGAATGGTGGAGTGTGTTTGATACCGTTCCTCATCCCATTCCATGCATTACAAATGAGCCCGTCCTGCGATTTCTACCTCCGCCAGCCTCCCTGTGCAACTCTTGATGTGTTCCTCCTACTTGAGGGAAGGAAGTAGAAGTGTCACTGCGGGAAACACTGACCTGTGTGTGTCTTGACATGGCAGTCCAGAGTGGACTTCACAGTGAAGCTCTTCCCACACTCATCACACTTATACGGCCTCTCTCCTGTGTGGATCCGAATATGCCTACAGAGAGGAGAGGAGAGGACAGGGAGGGAGGGGGAGAGAGGGGGGGGGGGGGGGAGGGAGGGGGAGAGAGAGGGGGGGGGGAAGGGAGAGAGAGAGAGACATTTACATTTATGGCATTTAGCAGACGCCTTTATCCAAAGGGACTTACAACTAATACATTTGTCAGAGGTCAGAGAAGTAGAATTACTCCAGATTGTTCTAGAAACAGAGGGGAGACGGGGTATGAGAAGGAGTAATGACCTCACCTGAACTCAAACTATTTTAACTAATTAACCAGGAGTTAATAACCAGGATTTGTTGCAGTCTGACATTACAGTGTAATGCATGGGGCCCCTCTTTGAACTTCCCTTGCTTTTGGCTGTCAAAGGTCCCACCAAATTGTTATTCATGCTGAGAGAGGAGAAAGAACATTGCTCTCGGAGTACCTCCACGATTCAACGATTCATTAAAAACGTCTTAAAAAAAAGAACACTTTAAAAGTTATACCGCAAGAGTGGTCTGCTAATTGGGAAATGTCATCAATGATCATCACTTAGTTAATAGGGTTAGGGTTAGTTAATATGTTTCAGAGGAGTCACTTTGCTCCGCTGTCAAAATGGAAACCCCTAATCGAATTTTCCTCACCACTAATTGCACCCCAACTTTTTGTGTCAACTAATTCCAGAGTTCAACGAAGTAAAAACAATTCTCTGGATAGAAGAACGTTTTAAGCGGGACTGGACTATAAATAATGGCTGTGATCCCCAAAATGTCAGTAATTGCCTGTCATGTCGTAGCAGGGCCAACATCAGCTGATATACACGATTTTAAATCTATCCAATTACTTTTGGGTACCCTAAAACAGGGTTTTGCATAAAAAGTGTCGTTCCACTCAGAACACTGTCTGAGAACACTGACAATAGCTCTTTCTCTGCACCTCTCTCCAGCTAGATTCACAACCTCCCCTCTCAGACCAGACTCTCACAGCCTCACCTCTGCCACTCAGCAGTCTAGAGGTGTATGCTTTACTTCAGTCGTGGAAGAGATGGATGAACTATACCGCGGTGTCAGGCCCTTGGCTTGAAACTGGAGCCATTGTTTCGTGAACAAACTTAAACCCTATTAAAAGGGAGTGTTCTGGAGTGTTTTAGAGTGTTCTAGGAGGCTTACAACCATAGGGCGAGGTGGTATACGTAAAACATGTGAAGGGGGAGGTATTCTGCCCCCCTTGTATACCACGCCTCTCACTTTGGGGAAAGCTGCAGGGTCGTGCTATTGACACCCAGCAAACATACCCCAAACTTATCCTCACTGTTCTCCTAAACCTGACACAAAGATATACACGATTTTAAATCTATCCAATTACTTTTGGGTACCCTAAAACAGGGTTTTGCATAAAAAGTGTCGGAATTTCTGAATGCTGAAACCAATATGTGCACAAATACCCTCGCATAGAAGCTGACAATCTCTACTTTAACCTCGTCGTAAATGTTTGATTTAACACCCAAACTTCTGCAGTGTAGAGCCAAAAGAAGAAGAAAAAATGCTTCACTGCCCCATTACTGTCGGAGGGCACTGTAATTCACCCGACACTTTACACTCACCCTAACCCTAACTAAACCACACCTCTCTTCACTCAACGCTAGTCATGTACAGAGGAGCTGTCGTCCCCGAAGAAACGGTTTGTGGTCCCAATTCACTGAACCAGAGTCACAACACACTCAAACATGAGAAAAGAAAGGAGAAAAATAACAGACTCGGTGGCCCATGAAAGGCATATTTGCAGTGAGTGCTGCTGAAAATCAAACCTCTGCTTGTTCCAAACAAACAGCTTTATTGATTGGGGGGTGACTGTGTTGATGGCAGAGTACGGTATGACCCCGCTCTCTGCAGACCTGTGTACTGTGTGTGTACTGTATGTGTGTACTGTGTGTGTGTGTGTGTGTGTGTGTTTGTACTGTGTGTGTGTGTTTGTACTGTGTGTTTGTACTGTGTGTGTGTGTGTGTGTGTGTGTGTGTGTGCCCTACCACCCACTACCCCAGCAAGCGTCAGCCGAGTGCTGTGGGCTGTGATGATCACTTCAGACAGTCTCTATTGTAGCGTCCTCTCCTCTCCTCTCCTCTCCTCTCCACCTCTCCCTTCCCTCCCTCCTCTCCTCTCCCTTTCCACCTCTCCCCTCTTCTCCCTTCCTTCCCTCTCCTCTCCTCTCCTCTCCCTTCCCTCCCTCTCTCCTCTCCCTTCCCTCCCTCTCCCCTCTCCCTTTCCATCTCTCCCCTTCCCTCCCCCTCTCCACTCTCCTCTCCCTTTCCATCTCTCCTCTCCCTTCCCTCCCTCTCCTCTCTCCTCTCATGAGCAACAGGGTGGGTGTGATAAGAGGGTTGGGGTTGGCAGGGCAGGGCATGCTAACCAGACCCCGGGGGACACAGCTGAAGGGCATTGTGGGTAATAATTACTTTTGACATCGAGCTGTCGTGTGAAGAGGTTCTTTATAGTGACAGGACACCTCTTCAACCGTCAGGGAAAACAATCATGAGAGAAGCATGAGTAGAAAAAGCAGGAGGGGGTTGGGGGGAGGAGGAGGAGGGGGGGGGGGGGGGGAGGAGGAGGGGGGAGGGGGGCTTGAGCTGGACTTGACCCCAGAAAAGAGCCCATCACATCATGGGATGATTGGAGAGGTGGCGAAAAAACTCAAACCGCCAGAGCGGGTCATTGAGAGAGACAGAGTGACAGACAAGAGACGAGACCTTAAAGAGTCTGATTGTTTCAGAGCACAAGAGCGGACAGGACGGAGAGAGAGAAGAGAGAGAAGAGAGAGAGAGAGAGAGATAGATAGAGATAGATAAAGACAGAGACATAAACAGAGATAGAGAGAGAGGGAGGGAGAGAGAGAGAGATAGAGACAGAGATAGAAAGAGATAAAGACAGAGACAAAGATAGAGAGAGACAGAAACCGAGATAGAGATAGAGAGAGAGAGAGAGAGAGAGAGAAAGAGAGGGGGAGGGAGGGAGAGAGAGAGAGATAGAAACAGAGATAGAGACAGAAATAGAGAGAGAGGGAGAGAGAGATAGAGATAGAGAGAGGGGGAGAGACAGAAACAGGGATAGAGACAGAAATAGAGAGAGAGGGAGAGAGAGAAAGAGACGGGGCGGGGGGGGGGGGGGGTCTCACCTGACTAGGTCGCTTGGCTTCTTGAAGCTCTTGGGACAGAAGTTACAGCAGTTGGCGAACTTGGGCTCCGTCTCCAGCTCCACCGCCTTGTCCTTGATCTCGCTGATGCGGTCCCTCTCGGCCGCCGACTGGGCCAGGACCTTCTCCGACACCGACGCCTCGTCGCCCGGGTCGTTCTTGGCCAGCTCCGCCGACTGCTCCTCGGTGAAGGTGATGATGTCGGCCCGGTTCCTCTTCATCACCATCTGCTCCCCTTCCTCCTCCTCCTCTTCCTCCTCCTCGCCGCCCTCTTCGTCCACGTCCAGACCTGAGACTACGACAGAACCGAGGGAGATTGAGAAGAGGAAGGAAGACACCAGAACACACTGCTCCAAGAGTCTGGAAGCTCACAGTACGTTGCTCGTAGGAATGTCGAGAAGTAAGTAAAGAAGTCAATAGGTAGTATTATAAGAGTATTATACTGTATAATATATAATATCACATATTATTAACCATTCATGGTCAAGTTTCTATGCCATACCCCGAGCTGTGTCTCCATCAGACCAGGGTTGAACATTTTAGTTTTTTTTTTTTAAAACTTTCAATGACTTTGAGCATTGGCTTGAGGCTGTCTGCAGTGCCAGATGGACAGCGTTTGCACTTTCAATCAAGCTCAGCTACGTGTCTGAAATGACTTTCTATTTCTATTTCAACCCCTTCGTCTGTTCTCTATCAGGGGAGGCTGTTGGAAGTAGACAATCGGTAGACGGGCTCATTGTAACGCATGGAACGGAATACGCTTTGATACCGTTCCTCATTCTGTTCCATGCATGACAACGAGCCCCCCCCCCCCCTCCCCGACTTCTCCCTCCACCAGCCCCCCCCCCCAGGTCTCTATCTGTGTGTGTGTGTGTGTGTGTGTGTGTGTGTGTGTGTGTGTGTGTCTCGGTGTGTATGTGTGTGTGCGTGTCTCTGTGTGTATGTGTGTGTGTGTGTGTGTGCCTCGGTGTGTATGTGTGCGCCTCGGTGTGTATGTGTGTGTGTGTGCCTCGGTGTATATGTGTGTGTGTGTGTGTGTCTCGGTGTGTATGTGTGTGTGCGTGCCTCGGTGTATATGTGTGTGTGTGTGTGGGTGTGTGTGTCTCGGTGTGTGTGTGTGTGTGTACCTCGGTCGTCGACGGCGTGCTCCTTCTTCATGTGTTTCCTCAGCAGGGGTCCGGTGCGGAAGCTGCCGTCACACATCAGACACTTGAAGGGCTTCATGTGGATGATCATGTGGCGGTTCAGACTGCCGTTGGTGGTGAAGGACGCCTCGCAAACGTTACACTTGTAGGCCTTCACCCCTGAGACGGTGAGAAAAGCGTTTGATATCAATACTTTTTAATGAGAATAGATGTGATGAGATATGAGAGCCATGCTGTGGCCTGGGGGGGGTGGTCCGGTGGTCTAGCTCTCTCGTAGTCTAGGACCGTGGTGCTAGACCACGGTGCTCACCTATGCCCATGTCGGCATGGGTTCGAATCTGGCCCATGCCCTGCTGACCTACCCTCTCTTACCCACCCTTACTTTCCTGACTTTCCACACTGTCTCTATTCAATAAAAATGGAAAAAAATATAAGAGTGGGACCGCCCGCCACTCCAAAAAATAACCTAAAAAATAATAAAAGAAAGAAAAAAGGTTGACTACTGTGTTGACTACCTGATGGGGTTATAATACCCTGGCTTCTGTCCTCTGAGGTGGCGCTCTGATGCTTCAAGGTTGGGTTACGTTCTCAGTTCGAGACAAATTGGAATTCATTCAATTCATGCGCTGAAAGAAATCTTCAAAGAAAACAACGGGGGATCGATCGCACATTGAAACCTTTTCATCCTTACACACCTTTTGTGTGTGTGTGTGTGTGTGTGTGTGTGTGTGTGTGGACTCACCTGTGTGTGGTTGTGTGTGTGTGTGTATGTGTGTGTGCGGGCTCACCTGTGTGTGTGAGTGTGTGTGTGTGTGTGGGTTGGCGGGTGGGTGGGCGGGCAGTGGGCTCATCTGTGTGTGTGTGCATGTAAATAAAACAAAATAAATATGCCATTTAGCTGACGCTTTTATCCAAAGCGACTTACATTGCAGTGAGTGCATACATTTTTCAGTACATATGGTCCCAGAGGGACTCAAACCCCCAACTTAAGGATTGTTAGTGCCTTGCTCTACCCACTGAGCCACAGAGGACCTGTGTGTGTGTGTGTGTGTGTGTAGGCTTATTTGTGTGTGTGTGTGTGTGTGTCTGTGCAGGCTCACCTGTGTGTATGTGTGTGTGTGTGTGTGTGTGTGTAGACTCATTTGTGTGTGTGTGTGTGTGTGTGTGTGTCTGTGCAGGCTCACCTGTGTGTATGTGTGTGTGTGTGTGTGTGTGTGTGTGTGTGTGTAGGCTCATTTGTGTGGGTGTGTGTGTGTGTCTGTGCAGGCTCACCTGTGTGTATGTGTGTGTATATGTGTGTGTGTATGCAAGCTCATTTGTGTGTGTGTGTGTGTGTGTGTGTGTGTCTGTGCAGGCTCACCTGTGTGTGTG
The DNA here is from genome assembly GCF_951799395.1 of Argentina silus. Taxonomy (NCBI): domain Eukaryota; kingdom Metazoa; phylum Chordata; class Actinopteri; order Argentiniformes; family Argentinidae; genus Argentina; species Argentina silus. Next base: position 18,380,414 of record NC_139664.1, read on the forward strand.
TTGAGGTGGGACTTGAGGACCCCTGCGGAGACGAACCCTCGTCCACAGACGTTGCAGCGGTAGGGCTTCTCCCCGGTGTGGGAACGCACGTGCTGCTTCAGGTGGCTGGACTTCTTAAAGCCTTTGTTACACATGCTACACCTAAGGGACGCAAACACAATCGTTGCATCGTGGTCTCTGTAGTCTCTCAGCTCATCATTGAGACTACAATCACAATGATGGATTGTCTCATATCGACCCCATCCATCAATGGCTGCCGAATCCGCAGAGCTCCGACATCACGGTCCAAAATAAACACAAACCACGGAAATGAACCGATCCACAAAAAAATGTTTGGGTCGTGTCCGGTTCCCCGAGGGGGTTTTGTAAATGAACCGGTCGAAGGTTACGGTGAGAAGTAAACTTTTCTTTTCCGTGATGGCGATCTACAGCCCGGGGCTTGAGGGAGTGGTGTGTGTTATCTGTGTTGACTGCATGGCCTCTCGGAATGAGAGAGAGATTCTTATCGTCATGGACACGCCATGCGGTTGCTGAGAGGGCCGCTCTGGACAGCTCCATCCATCCATCGCATGACAATTCCCTCTCGGTCAGCGCCCGAGCGACCAGTGAACCCCCTTGTGTGTGTGTGTGTGTGTGTGTGTGTGTGTGTGTGTGTGTGTGTTTGTAATCACATAGGTACTCCAGCTAACCTTCCAATCTATTTCACTCTCTGTAGAACACACACTGTTACTGCATGTGTGACGTCACATACAGTAACAGAAGAGAAAGGTTCACGACCTCAAACACACACACACCATACATACACACACACACACACACACACACACACACACACACACACACACACCTCCCTCCCTCCATATCTCTCTCCCTGTCCTTCGTCCTGGTCCTCTTCTCCCTAGTGTGTCATCGACGCAGGCCGCTAATGATACGTCTAACCGTGACGTACAGAGGGGTTTTTGTGAGACCCGTTTTTTGTTTCATTCTCGTTAAGTGCCTCAGAGAGCACAAAGGGACAGCTGAATAAAGACCTGAAAAAGACCCCCCCCCCCCCCCCCCGGATCCATCCCACTCCCTCACCGTTTCCACAACACGACAGAGGCTGAGTCAAACAAGGACAAGCCCCCCCCACCCCACCCCCCCCACCAACACCCACCACCCCGAGTAACAAGGCCGGCCTCCTCCTGTACGAACGGAGGCGGCTGGTGGGGGGGACGGGGACGGGGGGGGTCATCGAAGGTCGGGCCTCATTGTCACGCACGGGGTTGAACGAGGCACGATATCAAACGCATCACAATGACCCCCCCCCCCCCCCCCCCCCGCCTCTCCTGATCCTACGCTGACAGAGAGAGAGGTGAATAAATCTAGAAATAATGTCGAAATAATAGCTCTATTTCCAGGCTTGATATGTATCTGTATATATGTACATATATATATGTATCTCGCAGAATCATCGCTGTATCCAGGGACGGGGGAATGAAATGACCAAAAAAACAGACAACACGGTACATTCAGAAAGCGCTCTCTCAGGCTTAGGGTTGCCGGGGCGACTGCTAATGCCGGCTAGCCCAGAGCGCACTGCTGCTGATGATAGCGACGCTGTTGTCTGCTCCCTCTCGTCCCCAGGAAACCCTCCCGGAATGACGAATGACACAGCGTATATTGTCTCTGACTGTCATTTGGAACAATGTCATAGGCTTTTCTTTTGCATTTTTCACTCAACTCGCGATACTGATACTGACACACACCTACGCAGACACACACACAGGCACGCACACATACATACATACACACATACATACATACATACAAACACGCAGGCACACAGCCCCACACACATACATACATACACACATACATACATACACGCAGGCACACAGCCCCACACACATACACATGCAGACACACACACGCACATACATACACACGCACACACACACGCGCGCACACACGCGCACACACACGCGCACACACACGCACACACACGCACACACACACACAGCCCCACACAGCCCCACACACATACATACACACATACACACATACATACATACACGCAGGCACACAGCCCCACACACATACACATGCAGACACAAACACGCACATACATACACACGCACACGCGCGCACACACACGCGCACACACACGCGCACACACACGCGCACACGCACACACACACACACACACACACACACACACACACACACACACACACACACACACACACACACACACACACACCTGTAAGCCCTCTTGCTGTCCTCGCTGTCGTCTTGGTAATCTTCAGTCTGGGTGGACAACTGGAGGTCCTCTTGGGTGGCCTCTTGGAGCAGGCCACTCGTCTGGACACACACACAAACACACACACACACACACACAACAACCATTACACAAACCCATCATGGCTAACTCCAAAGAGAAAGACACAGTAGACAAACCATAAAGAACACACACCCAAGGCGAGGGGGTGACGAACAGAACATAACTCTTGTATCTCACTGCTTTTCCTCAGGGTGTGAGACCAGTGTGTGACTTCCATTTTCATATCTTATATCTCATAACCATCCGCCATAACAGACTTTTCGACTCCCTATTCGAGACCTATCGACGGCCGCAATGACGGACGGTGAGAGAGAGGCCTCAGGTTGGAGAGGCTCGGGGCTGAAGATGGAGGCCAGGACTCACCACCTCTGAGCTGGGCACGTGGAGCAGGTTCTGGGGGTGGTAGCTGGAGGACAGAGCCTGAGACTCCAGGGTGCTGGAGTCCTGTAGCTGCTGTACCGTGGAGAACTGGGGCTGGGCGTAGCCCTCTGTGATGGTGAAACCTAGAGGGAGACACAAGCACATTTAGCATCATGACCGCGTATGACGAGTTAAAGCCACAATCTGTAACTGTCAGTTCCGGTCCAAAAAAAAAGCCCTGCTCGAATATGAGGGTTGGGTCTTGGAAAATTGAATTTTTGTAGTGAGCGACCAACTGAAGCGCTTACTTCGGTTATGATTGAAAATGAAAGTTACAGATTGCGTCTTTAAGCCTAGATCAAAACTGGGTAGAAGCCTGACCTGCTGGCCTAGCTCTGATGGTGAATAAACACAATATACCATTCAGCAGCAGTTCCCAACCTTGGGGGTCACCTGTTTTCAAATAGGGGTCCCCTGAGAAAAATCAAACTGACCTCTATGATTTGATGTAACACTCAAACATGAGTATCGAGTATGAAGGCAAACAACATCTGTGTTTATTGCACCTGTAGCCTCTATTGAAGTGTTTTGGGTTTCAAATCCAACCCATTAGAGCAGGGGTGCCCACAGCTACTTTCAAAATGACCAGGTCAAAATGATCTACCTACGTTAAAAAATGCTAAATATATATTGTGAAATATATACATGCGAATGCATGGTGACACGTGACCAGTAGAAGAGAAGCGATCTCAGACTGGCCGCATTGTACGTCAATCAAGTGGCGCACTCACACTGGCTCAATTGCCTCGTACCGTGCTGAAGCACAAATGTCCGTCGTAAAAAATAATAATAATAATTTAATGTCACGCGATCGACCAGTCGATCGTAATCGACGTATTGGGCACCCCTGCATTAGAGCATTGTTTATGTGATCAGAATACACTAGGACATACAGTACCAGTCAAAGGTTTGGACACACCTTCTCATCCAATGGTTTTTCTTTATTTTTTTATTATTTTCTACATTGTAGATTAATATTGAAGACATCAAACCTATGAAGGAACACATATGGAATTATGCAGTAAACAAAAAAAAATGTTAAACAAACCAGAATATGTTTAATATTTTAGATTCTTCAAAGTAGCCACCTTTTGCTCTGATGACAGCTTTGCACACTCTTGGCAAGTTTGTGTCCAAACTTTTGACTGGTACTGTAATTATAATGTAATTGTGTATGTATGGTGTGTGTGTGTTTGAGGTAATTGTAATTATAATGTATTGGCATTAGCCCGCAAATGAAGTTGTTGAGGGTCACAGGGAAACGATTGGTCAATTTGGGTTTGTAAGACAAAAAAAAAAAAAAAAAGAACCCCCCCAGCCTTAAGACATCTGCTTAGAGAGTAGGGATGAATATACGACACAGCGCAAATTGGATTTGAAAAATCTAAAAGCCGAAAAGCTCTAAAAACGGATCTGTACTGCTCACTCCACACAACAAACATTAACAAATACAGCTTGTCTGGGCCACTCTGCCAACGTGTATTAGGTGTAAACGGGCAGTGTAGCCCTCTAGACCACACGGTCATTCATTAAGGCTCCACTCCTGACAGTAATAAATAGCCTTGCTACATTACTGTCAGGAGGAGCACCGATATTCCATTCTTCGGGCTGCATTTGCTCTCCGGAAAAAAGGGCAGTGGAATCCATCTTATGGGGTGAGGCTATACGCACGCACACACACTTTATATTATCCAGAGAACTTTTTTTTTAAAACAATGCAAAAACTTGCACGCACTGAGAGACGAGCCTGCCGTCCCTGTAGAGACACAGAGAGAGAGAGAGAGAGAGAGAGCGAGAGAGAGAAACACAGTGCTCCTGGTGGTACTGATCAGTGTCCCCTCTGCAGGGTGCTGTGGGCTGAGAGAGCGCCGAGATGCAATCTGCGCTGAGGTGAAAGGTTAGGGAACCCACTGTGAAAATGAAGAATAGGACGTGCCAAGCAGATGCTTCCCGCGGCAGCACTAGCCGTCAGCGGGCTCAGCAGCAGCCAGTGGCGAGAGGTAAACCATAGACCGTGTCCATTACACTGGGAAAAGCAGAGCCGCAGGTGTGTGTGTGTGGGTGTGTGTGTGTGTGTGTGTGTATGTGTGTGTGTGTGCAGGGTTAATGCAGGGGCTATATAGAAGAAAGCATTATTGGGGGCTGTACGTGTGTGTGTCTGTGTATATGAATGTGTGTGTGTGTGTGTGTGTGTGTGTGTCTGTGTATATGAATGTGTGCGTGTGTGTGTTACCTTGTGTAAGTGCTTGCTGGTCAAAGGCAGGCTGGGGGAGTGTCTGCGTCTCAAACTGGCTGATATTCTGAGAAAGAGCATGCTGGGTAGTCACAAACGTGTCTGTAGCCAGAGGGAGAGAGGGAGGGAGGGAGGGAGGGAGAGAGAGAGAGAGAGAGAGCAGAGGGCAGAGGTACATAGCAGGTTAGTCTGTGGGGGAATAGCTGAACACAGGGGCAAGGATTACCATTCCCTGAAAATCAACCACACAGAGACAGACAGAAACAAAACAGCATGACACAGTTCACTAGTTAAAGCAGAGTTCATCCTCGTCTGGGTGTCTGTCTCGGAACCCCCACCCCCCCCCCCCCCCCCCCCGACACAGCTAAGGTGTCAGGAACAAAGTCCTGGAACAGCAGATGTCAGAGATGAGGCGAGAGGCTTAACCTTTGAAGTCTGAGTCTTGCTACCCAGAGTAACACTAGATTCCTGATCTGAGGTTGTATTTTCATTCGTCTGGTTTCTTCTTTCGTACCAAGGTGTTGGGAAACAGTTTGGGGGGCATTTGATGCGAGAGTCGAGAAAGGAGAGGCTCGGACTGAGAGAGAGTCAGAGGAAATCTTTCGCTCTGACAAATACACCCCTTTGTGGGTTTTCGAGATCAGCGTGGTAAGGCCAACCTGTCAACGGTTCCCGTGTTTGTCCCTGTGTGGCCTGGGGGAGCGAAGACGATGGTACGCAGACGATCGTGACCTTTATACGAGGCGGCCATTGATCCTCTGGCGTTAAAAACCTGTACTGACCTCTGGTTACGGGTAACGCTCCGACTCCCCAATCACTCCATCACAGGGGCATTGTGGGTCAAAACAACAGTTCTGTGGCGCCATGGGGAAGGTCATTTTGTGAATTCGACATTTCCAGGAAATAAATAATTAACAGAGTTGACTTTTGAGACAGAACGGAAGACTCGTTTTTGCGCATGGTGGGGGGTTCCAACTTCCTCTCTCTCTCTCGCTGTCTCTCTCTCTAGGTCTTTGTAATTTACCCAAGGCAAACATGAAATGACAAGCCAATTTTCTTCCGACTGGCTGCTCCACGTAGATAGAGCTATATCATCCTAGAGAGGTTAACAACATCCGCAGGCGTCAGAGAGAGAGGGATCAGGAGGATAACGCCTCTCTATGTAAATAATCTCTTCAAGACGGGTCAAAGGTCAGCCGCAGCAAATTAAGCCTTTTCATAATCACTATTGTCTTAAGAGAGCGCTATTTCAAAAAAGAGCTTTCCTGTAATCTAATTGAACAAATACCGAATCTCAAACGTTCACAATGACAAAGCCAGAGGACGTTTCTTCTTCTCTTTTTCTTGTTTCTTTGTGTTTCATATCCTTCCTTCATCTTTACATTTTAATGAGGTATCCAGAGGTCCAGAGGTCCGAACCGCTTTTTGCGCCGCTATTCTTCCCTTTTTGTTCGGAGGATAAATGTCGTCTGTGTTTCAAACGGCTTTGAATATGAAGGCTACAAGGCCGAGGAGGAAGTGGCGTTTGGTCGTACTGTGTGTCCTAATGAGACCAAGTAGGCCCCGGGAGCTCCGGACGAAAACCCTCATTCCATGAAGGCAGCAATCAGGAGGGAGAATGAGAAGTCCTTAGTAGGTTCAGCGTCGGAATGGAAAAATGCCTTTGAGCTCTGGAAAGAGAAGAGGGGTCTCTTCAAGGAGTCGATTTAACGGATTCATCTGGTCCCGGAAAAAAGCAGAGACTATAGCTATTTCGATATTCATATTCTCGTGAGGTGAACTGTCATAGAAGATAAAGGCAGTCCTATAGGGTGTTTTTACATCGATTTCTACATGGACATCTTTTTGTGATCGATCATTGTAGCCACCGTTGTCTCTGAGCATAAGAGTGTGGCATGGGGCCAGACCAGGGGAGGCTGGTGCAGGCAGGAATCGGAGGACGGGCTCCCTTGTAATGCTCGGAACGGAATGAGGAACGGTATCAAACACTTCCGTATTCCGTTCCATGCATTAGAATGAGCCTGTCGTCCGATTTCTACCTCCACCGGCCTCCCCTGGGCCAGACAAAGAAAAGATACTACAGAATTTGCTGATGTTAGGAGAAGGGTCTATCGCGTGGATCTCGACATGCAGAGTTGTATTTATTTTATTTCACCAGATAAGTCAATTGAGAACCAATCATTTTTGTTTTCACTCACAATGAAGACCTAGCGAAGACGCGTAACTGAGGAACTGACCAGGAAAACGCAAACTCCGCACTCCGGCAAAAACATCTGACTTCAAAAGTGAGAAACAGTCGAGAGACTCTTACCTTCTCCCTGCCCCAGTGTCTGGTCGTCCAGTTGGGTCTCCAGCCCCACCTGTTGGCCACCGCCCACCACCACCTGGCCCTGGCCCAGCCCAAGCATGCTCTGCTGCTCCCCTCCCACGTTGGGTGGAGCCTGCTGCAGGGCGTCGCCCTCTAGCTCCACCTGCATGTCGTGGGTCACCGAGGCCTCGCCCATGGGGTCGTCTGACGGCTGCTGTTGCTGGAGCTGCTGGGCCAACTCATACCTGGGGGAGAGAGAGAGAGAGAGAGAGTGTGTGTGTGTGTGTGTGTGTGTGACATTTAAATGTCCTGTTATGGATCAATAAAATTTTATAACATATGACCGTGACAATCCACATCATTATCAAGAGACATCTCTGAACAGGTTGAAAGTTCCTAGTTTTAAGTTTTACCCAATTACCCACAAAACAATCGATACAAACCTGAATTCATGGGCATGACATACAACCATCATAAAGTTAAGTTAAAAATGTTTCTAAACGGATGAAAAACCTGTCTGTGTGTGTTTTGTGTGTGTGTGTGTGTGTGTGTGTGTGTGTGTATGTGTGTGTGTGTGTGTGCGCTTACAGAGAACTATCAGACATATCACTTTCTTCCTCTTCTTCTTCTTCTTCTTACCTGTGTGTCTTCATGTGCTTCCGACAGTTGGGCGACGACTTGAAGGTCTTCTGGCAGTAGGGGCACATGTAGGGTCGGAGGTCGCTGTGGGTGGTCATGTGACGCCGCAGGCTTCCGCTGGTGGTGAAGGTGGTGTCACACATGACGCACTTGTAGGCCTTGAGGCCGGAGTGGGTCCGGATGTGAGCCTTCAGGACCCCCGAAGAGGCGAAGCCCTTACTGCACTGAAGACACTTGAAGGGCCTCTCCCCCGTGTGGGACCTGACCACACAACACCCGAAAACAGAGACAGGTCGGGAGACATCCGTTACGGAACGATAGCAGAGTTTAAAACACCCACAGCAGGTTATCTTAAAGTGGTAGATGACTCCCACAGGGATGGCCCTCTCCCTCCCCCCTGTGGGTGCCCTGGTGAGGTGACATCCATTAGGGAACGATAGCCTAAGCCTTGACACAGGGTTCAAGAAACATCGCAGGTCATCTTGAAGTGCCAAGACAATCTCACAGAGCCAGGTTCCCTTCCCCCCCCCCCCCCCCACCCCTTGGAAAAGGAGGTGTTTTGACATTGCTGGGACAATGGTTACAGTTACAACGGAGAACTGGTTATGTCGATGAATTGAATGAAACCCAGGAGTAACAAACGTGACTGCAGACCGAAGTGTCAAATTGATTCCCGAGGCTAAGAAAAACAGATTCGGAGAAAGGTGAATGACTCACTGCGTAGGAGTCAATGATGCATTAGGCATGCTGTAATTAAGACAATTAAAAGTGTTTCTGTTTCACCTGTTTGTAAACTCCCAACTTTTTTTTGTTTTTTTAAATCTATTGCTATTGTCACCTGAAATAAGCGTTTTGTAAAATGAAGAAAAATGTGAGCAGACATGGGTGGGGAAACTCGATGAGCCGAAGCAAAGGTCAAAATGACATCCAGGGGGAATCGATGGCTGTGGCTATGCAATTAGTCTGTGTCCTGGATTTCATCTCCTGTTTTACTCATCATCAGAAAAAACAAAAGCTGAATACAAAAGCTCATTTCGGCTGTTTTTCCCCACTCAGTCATACTGTGGTAATAACGGCGGGACGGCGGGACGGGGTGGTGGGGGACGGTGGGGGGAATCTAACACCACCGATAACAGTGCTCAGTAGCTGTGACGGGTGCTTCTAGAAGCTTAGAGCTGTAACCGGTATTAAACATACCCAGGAGGGTCCACACTTACAACCTTGTAAGAAAATAAAAGGACAGTGACCACTTCTGTGTAAGGAATCCTTTACTTGCATATCTGGCAGCAGAACAAGTCCATACTCTGGGTCCAGCTGTGTGGTCGGAACCAAGAACTGAGTTTTCCATCAGCTCTTGGAAAACGTACCCTGTGTCTTACCCTTTGATCTGTCTGTCTCCTAACAGTCTAGATCTTACACCCCCCTCTCACTGATGATACACTTACACCTTCCTCTCACTGATGATACACTTACACCTTCCTCTCACTGATGGTACACTTACACCTTCCTCTCACTGGTGATACACTTACACCTTCCTCTCACTGATGGTACACTTACACCTTCCTCTCACTGGTGATACACTTACACCTTCCTCTCACTGATGGTACACTTACACCTTCCTCTCACTATTATCCTTAGACTCTTAGATACATTCATGAGGCTATTCCATGTAGACCGGAGGAGGCCCCCCCCCCCCCCCAGAAGAGGGAATCCCTGAAGGAACAGATGACAATCAAACAGAACAGGGTGGTACTTCTACGGTTCTGGTTTCCCAGACTCAGAGTAAAGCCTACTCCTGGACCAGGGGAGGCTGGTGGAGGTAGAAATCCGAAGACGGGCTCATTGTTAACGCACGGAATGGAAGGAGGAACGGTGCCAAACGTCCCGTCCTCTGACTTCCGCCTCTGTCCGCCTCCGCTGTACCTGGACTCAGGAAGATTAGTCTTGAAGAATAGTCTTTAGTCCAGGTGTAGGCCTAACCTGGGTCTGCAGGGGAACCCCCCCCCCCTATAAAGTGTCAGGCAGCCTTACCTGACGTGCTGTTTCAGATGGCTGGACTTCTTGTAGGCCTTGCTGCAGTAGGGACACTTGTACGGCCGGTCGTTGTCCACCATCTCCAGGTACTGCTGGAAGGAGAGGCGAGGGTTCTGGGACTGGATCAGACCTGAGGAACAGGACACAGCTGTCAACGTGGGAACAAGTGTGTGTGTGTATGTGTGTGTGTGTGTGTGTGTGTGTGTGTGTGTGTGTGTGTGTGTGTGTTTTCTAGGACTGGATGAGACCTGAAGACGAGGACAGCTCCATCACCATGGGAACTAATGCTGTATGCAAGCGATTATTAGGGCTACCTTTTTTATTATACGCAGTGTGTACGTGTGTGTGTGTGTGTGTGTGTGTGTGTATTTATATGTGCGTGTATGTGTGTGTGTGCGTGTGTGTGGTCTTACCAAGGTCAGTGATGAGTATAGGTTCTTGGAGGGGGATATCAGGGAGAGGCAGGCTACTCTTGGAGACCTTGGTCTTGTGTGTTTTGCGTGGGAACTTGTGCTTCTTCTGCTGTAAGCTCTTGAAGTGGGAGGCGATGTGTGTTTTCCTGTGGCCAGACGTACGGAAGATCTTGTCACAGTGGGGGCAGGGAAACGGACGCACACCTAGCATAAGCAACAAGGACAATGACCTCCATTAAAACCAGGTTTTCGGTGAAAACAACCAAACAGAATTGGATGCAAATCACAGTTCCATCGAATCAGAATCAGAATCAAAACAGAACAATAAAACCATACAACTTATTATAATGACATCAAAGCGGAGCCGCTTTAAGATGATGAACGGCTCCGCTTTGATGTAATTATAATAAGTTGCTTTATTCAAATGTACTTGGTAATTTATTTAAATGTACTTGGTGTAAACAAACAAAGTAATAGGCTCATCATCTAATAATACAAGTAATTGATTACATTTATATAGCACCTTTCAATAGACACTGAAAACTCCTGAGAACATACAAAATGTCAAACTTGAAATGACATGTTTCACCATAAATCACCAACACAAACAGCTCACAGCAGCAGCTCAGCTACTGTACACACACTCCTTCAAGTGTGCTTGCTTAAACGGCTTTTGTTTCTGTTTCTGTACGTCATTAAGTATTCATCGACACCCACGGCGACATTAAAAGCATATAGGCGGACATCTTAAGGTCGTCACTCTGAAAGACAATGACACCATAATTAAATATTGATGTATGTAAGGGGGCATGTCTGGGTTTAGCTGCAGCACCTATGTAATTACTGAGGCGCGTGGCTAGCCGTAGCACTGGAGCTAACGTTCCATCTCAGCAGGTAATTCATACAGACATCCTAAGCTGGCCGGGAGACAGAATACCAATTAGGTGCTATTATGAGAGAGGGGCCGACGTGGCTTCGTAAACAACCGTGTATCCAAAGCTTTCATTACATTACACTTCCCACTCACCAACACCGACGCTAGGCTAATTATGCTAATCGTCGCCTTTGTGGCACTAATGGCATTCTAGGACATCCTCGAACACGGCCTTAATGGGGTCCTGTTGACTCGGGTTCCTTTTTTGTCCGACTGTAAACGCAATGGAAAGCATCAGGGGGCATTCAATAGACACAATGAACGTACGTGGGTATGTTGGCCAACTCCAAATGAAGTGTTGATTCGCCAACAGGGGAATTTTGGAGGCTGTCTATCGGTGCTTGATGTTTAATTGCTCCACGTAACATGAAAATAACAAGGTACCTCCTGATAGGAAAAATGGTTTTGCACATTTCACCTCACCAGATGAAAAAAAAATATATATTTCAGAGCAAAAAGGCGAAGTATAACCAGATGGATTCTAGAAGGTTCTTTTGCTATAGTCTTCAGGAAGACACTTCCGTCAAGTGAACAGCCCAAACCAGGTGGCCACAGAGCAACGCTTCTCAGTCAGAAGAAATTCGGTGTGTGAACAGTGTGGGTGCAGGTGTGGGTGCAGGTGCTTCGACCCCCCCCCGAATGTGTTTGTGTATCGAACCTTACACGCATTGACGCCTCCACTCTCACTCTCTTGGCCTCACCTGTGTGTAGACGCATGTGGACCTTCATGCTGCCGGACGTGGAGAAACACTTCATGCAGCACGGGCACTCGAAGGCCTTGATGCCCGTGTGGGTCTTCATGTGGGCCGTCAGGGTGCTCTTCACGGCGAAGGCCCTGAAACACTGCTTACACTTGAAGGGCTTCTCGTGGGTGTGGATGCGGATGTGGCGCACCAAGTCACTGGGCTTCTTGAACTCCTTGGAGCAGTAGGGACAGCCGTGCCAACGCACGCCGTTCTCCTCTCGGATAGAGCCTGAAGAGGAGAGGAGAGGAGAGGAGAGGAGAGGAGAGGAGGAGAGGTAGTGAACAGGTCAGGCAGGAGAGGAGAGGAGAGGAGAGGGACACAGTGAGAGGAAGTGAATCAATTCCATCACTTGGGAAAAATCAAGTTATATTCCAATTCAAGCGTCTACACGGATGGACACATCCCATTGGTCTGCCCTACCTGGCATCTGGACAGGCTTCTTGAAGATGCTCCTCTTCTCCTTCTTGAGTGGTTTGTCCTGGCCTGCTAACTTCTTACTGTCAGGGAGAGCGCCCCCTGTGGGCTGGGTCTGGCCCTGCCTGGGAACTCTGTTGGTCTGGGACTGAACGACACTCAGGCCACTGTTCTCCAGGGCTTGCTGTGCGTGGACAACATACAAACATGTCACGTCTCTGGGTCACGTGTCATACAGCCTAACAGGACCAGGGATGTCGCTAAAGGTCGAAAAAGTGAGCAAAAAGCTGGGCACCGGAGAAGAATGTCCAACGTTAAAAGTTTAAATCCGCACATTTTGGAGAGAAAAGACATTCGATGAATAACGCAGTAATGAATTCACCCAGTTCACAGTTCAGAGAGAATGATTGCCCCTTGAGTGTGGTAGGCACAGGTGACTCTATTCAAATCCAAGGCAGTAATAATAATTGTCTGTGACCTTCCTGAGGAGAGTTCATTACCATACTCTCCCTTCTTTCTCTGTCCCTCCCCCTCTCCCTCTCTCTCCCTGCGTTACCCAATATGGATAAGAGAGCCACTGACACAGCGGCCATGGACCTAGCTGAGTGTATAATCATTTAGTTCAGACCCAAACTATTTCAAGGTCTTTTGTGCTCTATGACTGGAGAAAACTTTCCATTTGAGCTCTTATTTTTCCCTTCACCAGTCTCAGTTCACGATGCAGAAGAACTGTCAAAAGTATTCACACCATGAAGCCCCCAAAATCCATTTAAATCATTTCCACATTCATGGTCCCGTCTAAACGAAAGTATGTGTGTGTGCATTTGTGTGTGTGTGTGTGTCTGTGTGTGTGTCTGCGTGTGCCTGCGTGTGTGAGTGTGTTTGTGTGTCTGCGCATGTGTTGTGTGTGTGTGTGTGTGTGTGTCACCTGTAGGATGTCCTGGTTGATGGCGCTCTCCATGGTGATGGTCTGTTCCGTGGGCTGTGATTGGTTCCCCTCCCCTGTGACCTGCTCGGACAGTTCCAGAAGCTGCTGGATCACGTCCGTCACCACCTCACTGCCCTCTGACCCCGCCGTGCCCTGCCCCGTCTCCTCTACCTCCTACGGGAGAGGGGAGGAGAGAGGAGGGAGGAGAGGAGGGGAGGAAAGAGGAGAACCAGGAGATATGACAGGAAGAGAGAGAATAACTTAGAATTATAAAAAAAAAAAAAAAAAAAAAAATGTAACAATCAGTGCATTATAGCTTTGAAGGAGAGCTAAAAGTCTTGAGATTCCCACACAAGCCCTGCTGGGTTTTTCACCTCACATTTTTAAACCTAGTCTTGGATTCTCACTGTCTTATCACCTGTCTTTGTTTGTGTGCAAATAAATACAACTAAAACTGAAAGTCCAGTTTAGTCACTATATCACAGAGCATGGGATTAGCTAGTGGCTGATGGCTGTGTGTGTGTGTGTGTGTGTGTGTGTGTGTGTGTGTGTGTGTGTGTGTGTGTGTGTGTGTGTTATGACTGCACACTCACCTGGGTACTGGAGGGCTCCTCGATGACAGAGATGTGCATCTTGCTGATGTGAGCGTTGAGACTTCCCAGCTTCTTGAACACACAGCTGCAGTCCATGCAGGGGAACAGTGCTACTCCTTTAGCCTGCACACACACACACACACACAGACAGACACACACAGACACACACACACAGACACAGACACAGACAGACACACACACACACACAGACAGACACACACAGACACAGACAGACACACAGACAGACACAGACACACACACACACACACACACACGTACGAATACAACTGTGATCATTGTCTGATTATAAACTAGATATGAATGCTTTAATGCTTAAGCTATAATGGCACATTACCTGCAGGTTACATCTTTCTACGATTATCACACTGATATGAAATGTTCTTCCATCAGGTTAAGGACATGTCATGCCAAGTGAGTGTTACAGAGGGTCAACTAAGGCAGTGACTTAGGAGGACAGAGGACACAGCCATGCAAAAATAAACAGCAGGCCACCACGATTGACCAAACTTTCCTGAACTTACCCAAGTAATATAAAAACTATTGGTAAAGTCTAAACAGTGTAAAGTAATATAACTCAAAGCTCTCATTCCTGCTCCCTGCTCAGTATGCATCTTGTCACTAAATGTATTCCACATCACATCTGACCATAACTTATTCATGAACTCAGTTCATAAAGCCAAGCCAAGTCTGGCAGCGGAGAGTTGAAGGACACTTGTGAGAATGCATTATTCAAGCCTAGTCACAGTTTTGCCGCTACGGGGGCAGTTTCAATCAACACATCTCATCATTGCCACTTAGCGCTGACTGACACAAACACACGTGAGCCCCCATCTCTCACCCCTCCCTCCCCCTCAACCTTTCTAATTTGACGGGTTCCGTTTTTATTTATTTATTGTTTAAAATGAAAGTGAAAAGACAACATGTGCGGGGTTGGCAGAGCGGGGAGGGGGGAGGTTGACGGGCGAGACGATTGAATTGGCCACTCGTACGAAATGGGGATGAAGCGCGTTCATTTGCATAGGTTCGATTGGTAAACACGCACGTAATTGCGAGGAGCAGACAGACGCTAACGCGGCAGACGCAGCCGCACTCCTGTCCGCCGGAGCTAAGAGCCAGTCAGTCCTAATGAGTTGTCGACACATAAGCGCTCGCTCCTCCACCGCCAGTGCGTATTCAATTAGAGAGCCTGCTTTTCATCCAGACTTGATTACTTTCGCATAAAAAAACAACAACAACAACAAAAAAAACCAAATCAAATCGACTTCATGCTGTTGTGCGCCGCGGATGATTTTCTTTTAAGCTCTTTGGTGGGAAAACATGCCACGCTCGCACAAACAGTCGCCGGAATTATTTCTTGATCAGATCAAATCAAATCAGAGTGGTGGTGAAAGCCAAAGACGTGGACGTTTACTCGTCGAAAAGGTCACTAAGTGCACCAGGCCCCCCTGGTAATCAAATCTACTGACGGTGTGACAAGTGCGGACTTGTATGAAAATTGCAGCAGAAAATGAATGGGCTCTGTTGCTTTATATAATAAAAGGTTTTCTCCTGAGTGCTAAAATGCACCTGATCATAATAGAGCAACATTACTGTGGACACATCGCCCGCCCCCCTCCCTACCCCCCTGATGGGGGTCATCTCTTTACCTGTCTCTCTCTCCCTCTCTCTCTCTCCCTCTCTCTCTAGGACACCAACAGGAGCTGGGAGCTATCCTAACCACAACAACACCCTCCATTAGTGGTTCTATGGGTTAATGTTCTGTGTACAGACATAGCCTGGACACACAATCAAGAAGCCCTGCTCCGCTGAGGCCATTTTGAAAGGACGGTATTTCCGTTCACCCCGTGACCCTGCTCTGCTTCCGTTGACCCCGTGACCCTTGATCCTCGAAACCCGAGTGACCTGGCATTGTGGAACAGCCAGGTCCTGGGCTCAGCTGGACGGATGAGTCAGGATAATGAGGATTCATAAGAATAGGAACGGTGACGCATTCGCCAGGTGCGGTAAACACAGGGACAAAGACAGATAATTTCACCTCACCTCTTTCTCTGGGTGACTAAAAATATTAGCCTGGCACACAGTGTCTCGCTCTATTCAATCAAATGAGCTGGGAGGAGGGCGGGTGAGGGAGGGGTGTGTGTGTGTGTGTGTGTGTGTGTGTGTGTGTGTATGCGAGAGAGAGAGAGAGAGAGAGAGAGAGAGAGAGAGAAAGACAGAGAGCGAGAACGCGAGAGAGACACAAAAACGGAGAGAGAGACAGAGAGGGAGAGAGAGAGGGAGAGAGAGAGGGACAGAGAGAGGGAGAGAGAGAGAGAGAGAGGGACAGAAGAGAGAGAGAGAGAGAGAGAGAGGGACAAAGAGAGAGAGAGAGGGACAGAAGAGAGAGAGAGAGAGAGAGAGAGAGAGACAAAGAGAGATCCTTTAGAAAGTGAATGTACTTACATGCGAGCACATGTAAGATGAGTGTACAGACATGTGTGAGTACAAGCAGGTAGGTACAAAAAGAGTAGCTGGTTAAATATGGCCGAATGCTTCTATTCATCGCCTGTGATTCTGTGCCCGTGTTGAGAAACTGGAACTAATATTCCATATCGCCTATGTTGGCGTAAGTGTAAGTGTACGGTAAACAAAGGGACAGGTCAAAGGTGAAACAGACACACGCAAGTACTGTCAGCAGGTAAGTGGTGGATGTGAGGTGAGGGCGGACAGTGCCGGTGGACCCAGTCTGGTCCCCTCTGTTCTGTCCTGTCTTCTCTCGTCTGTCTCCCCAACAAACATACCCACCCACCCACCCACCCACCCACCCACCCACCCACCCACCCACCCACTCACTCACTCACTCACCCACCCATCCACCCACCCCCCCTCCCACCTCCCCTCCATTGACTGGTGATATTCAACAGAACATACTGGTTTTATCCTTTAATCCTGTTTATGTTCTACCGCTATTCACGTATATATATTTACTTTTCTTTCTAAAACTGTAAAAAGTATTGCAGTGTATTGAGGTGCTGTGTAATAAAAAATAAATAAAAAGTTTTCGATAAAAATGAATAAATGCAAATCCAGCCTGACTTGACTGGACAGTGAGACCATGTAAACAAACAGACATATTGAGTGGCAGGTCCACTAGTTACCTCAGAGTGGACTCTCTGGACGTGGGAGTGCAGGTTGCCCTTCTGGGAGAACGAGGCAGGGCAGAAGATGCAGAGATGAGGCTTCTCCCCCGTGTGTTTCACCATGTGGGTCTGTAGCACCACCTTCTGGTTAAAGGCCTTACTGCAGTGGGAGCACTTATAGGGCCTCTCACCTGGGGAGGGCGAGGCAGAGGGATGAGGGACAGAATGAGAACACGCACAGAAAACACACGTACAGGAACGCAACCCCTGACACACACACACACACACACACACACACACACACACACACACACACACACACACACACACACACACACGTACGTACGTACATGTACACGGGCGCAAACACACACACATACTCTGTACGCACACACCCGGTACACACACACACACCATGTACACACACACACACACACCCTGTGCACACACGCATATGCACACACACATCCTGTACACACACACACACACACACACACACACACACACACACACACACACACACACACACACACACACACACACACACACACACACACACACACACACACACACAACACCACAAGGCAACTGCTGAGGTGAAAGTTGTGCTGGTTTGAGCAGAGATGGATGAGTTCCTGACTGTATCAGCCATGTGGACCGGAATCTCCAGGCTGAATGTCTGAGTCCCACAGGCTCTCTTCAGAACACCCACTCCACCACCACCACCACCACCACCACTATCACCACCACTATCACCCACTAATGGCTGTTTGACATTCAGAGCACCGAGCAACCGTTCCCCCGCCTCCGGTACTCATCCCGCCAGCCAAGTTAACATGAAGATGAGTTGGCATGGAGAGCTCAGGGAGGACCATTAAGAGCTCTGATCTCTGGGAGTCTCTGCTGCCTCAGTGAGAGAGAGAGAGGGGGGGGGGGGACTTGAGGGGGGGGGGGGGGGGGACTTGAGGGGGGGGGGGGGGGGGGGGACTTGAGGCGCTGAGGTGAATGTGTGTCTGTGTCAGCGACTGTGGCTTAACCAGGTGCACTCTCCCAATCACTGGGGACGTCGTACCATGACAACATGGTGTTTTCCGGGCTGCTCCATTCCAGCTTAGCATGTGTGACGTTGTCATGTCAACTAGAGGCAGGGAGGAAAATATCAAATGTGGGGGATTTTACTCTAAAGGTACCCTGATGAAAAGAGCGACCGACGGTCTTTTACTTGATTCATAGGGTGTTTATGCGTTTTCAAGGGCAGAAAGAATAGAAATATTATTGGCAATCCATCATTTTCAAATGGGCACACTCCACATTTTTGGCATAAATTCAGGGAATTACTGTAATGATGAATAATAGCTGGGTTGGTGTGACTGGAATACAAGAACCGCTGTTAATGAAGAGGACACAAGTCCCAATCAGCACAGAGACCCCTGGTGTTCAACACCGGTATAAAACACTCCACGAGACCACTCCAACTGAAGAGGCCATTTTCATCAAGCTCTCCATTTAATGCTCTCTCTCCAGGGGAAAACGAGAAAATCTCTTAAACAACAACTCAGGTCCTAAACCTGGGACTAGACACTTCAGATAAAAGCTTTGTCTCTGTTGTGCGTTCCCCTGCTCACCTGTGTGTATTCGAATGTGCCTGACGAGCTGGCTGGGCTTTTTAAAGGTCTTCCCGCAGTGATGGCAGCTGTTTGTGAAACCGCTGCGATCGATATTCTTCTTGTAGTTTCTGGAGTTAGTGCTGAGTGACCTGGAGACAAAACAAACAGAAGACAATCTGATAAAAGGCACAAACAAACAGACATAATTGCTCATTTAATGTATTTAATGTACTGTAGGATTGTCACCGCATCCTTATCGGAGGATTAATCCAATTAATAACTTTACTTGACATGAATACATATAGTCGCCTCAGCCATTTGAGTACAACAATACACACCTTAAAAAAACTATCAAGGATAATAAAAATTTAAAAATAAATTTAAAAAAAACACAATAACGTCGAATAAAGTCTACTTTGGTTGTTAGAATCTGGTGTGCAGCAGGGTTGACCAGATGGCACAACAGTGGGTTGGTACACGTGCAATATTTACACCGTATTTGGTCACAGCAGTAAACTGTCCCCCAGCCCCTCAGTCCTACTGTGACAGCTGATGTGTGGTAAGGTTTCTGGGCACCAAGGCTGCTGTGGCATCACTCGGGTGGGTGCCACAGTACACATTATATGTACGTGAGATATACAGTACCAGTCAAAAGTTTGGACACACCTTGCCAAGAGTGTGCAAAGCTGTCATCAAAGCAAAAGGTGGCTACTTTGAAGAATGTAAAATATAAAACATATTGTGGCTTGTTGAACACTTTTTTGTTTACTACATAATTCCATATGTGTTCCTTCATAGTTTTGATGTCTTCAATATGAATCTACAATGTAGAAAATAATAAAAAAAAAATAAAGAAAAACCATTGAATGAGAAGGTGTGTCCAAACTTTTGACTGCTACTGTACATTCAATCGATTCAATAATACCGTCGTCCCTCGCCGGGGGGGTGGGGGGGGGGGGTGTCTTTTACCTCATCTTGACGTGGGTCTTCATGTGCTCTTTGAGCTGGACGTTCATCTTGAACTCCTTGCTGCAGGCCTTGCAGGTGTAGACCTTGGTTCCCGAGAGTTCTTTCCTGTGCTCCTCCAAGTGCAGGGTGAGCTGGCTCTGGAGGATGAACTCATCTCCACACTCTGTACAGATCAGGTTCTACAGCAGGAGGGAGAGAGGGAGGGAGAGAGAGAGAGAGAGAGAGAGAGAGAGAGAGAGAGAGAGAGAGAGAGAGAGAGAGAGAGAGAGAAGGACAACAGAGGTAGGATACGCTTTACTTTACAACAGTGCTTTTATTACCACGTCAGTTCAGAGTAACAAGCATTGTAATTAAGCGTGACAACAATACACTAATGGCCCACTAATGGAAATCTATAATTGGTACATCATTTCTATATATATATATATATATATATATATATATACACAGTATATAGCCACTGTATATAGCCATTGATTCTGAAGAATATCACTTCCCCCCCCCCCCCCCCCCATCAGAACCCAAAATATAAGCTTCTTTTACTCCATTGTTCATAAACAATGCAATTGTAAGCAAACACTGCATAGCTTCAAAACATGTTCAAAACTATCGTTTCTATCTCATGGACGGTCAGTCCTTGCATCCAAAGCTCCGTCTCTGAAACTGGAGAGTGAATGGATCAGTCACTCATGGACATGTTGGATCCAATCTGACATGTTGAGAGCAGTTGGAGGCCAGTGGAGGTAGAAAATCAGAGGACAGAGGGCTCATGGTAATGAATGAGGAATGGGGTGGTTTGATACCGTTCCTCATTCCGTTCCGTGCATTACGATGAGCGCCCGTCCTCCGGTTTTACTACCTCCGCCGGCCTCCCCCTGGTGGAGAGAGCGGACTGACCTCCTCCTTCTCGTGCAGCATGATGTGGGACTTGAGACTGGCCACGCGGGAGAACTTCTTCTGACACACCGGGCAGGTGGGGTCAGAGGTCGTGTGTGTAGACTTGTGGAGGGTGAGGTTGAACTCCACGTTGAAGGTCTGGGTGCACTGGTCACACCGATGAGGCTGGGGGGGGGGAGAGAGAGGGAGAAAAAAGAGTGAGTGAAGGGTGTGTGTGTGTGTGTGTGTGTGTGTGTGTGTTTGGTGTGTGTGACAGAACAGCGCCTGAAGCCATTGCCTTGGCTTTTCTGCCTGCGGCATAATATCGGCATAACATGGGCGTGTATTTTTCACCTCATAATCAGGTATCCCTAAGTCATAAACACTAATATTCAAATCATAATATGTGGGTGACTCATCAGGGCATCTGTGGAAACTTTACTTTTGGACTACTTTTACCCATACATTTTGTGAGCTTGCTTTGGTTAACATTGAGTTACAGAAAGAGAGAAGGAATGCTTGTGAGGAAGATGTGTCTGTGTGTGTGTGTGTGTCTGTGTTGACGCCTGTGTGTGTGTGTGTGTGTGTGTGTGTGTGTGTGTGCGTGTGTGTGGGCACCTGTGTGTGTGTGTGTGTGGGCCTGTCTGAGTGTGTGTGTGTGGGCCTGTGTGTGTGTGTGTGTGGGAGTGCGTGCGGGCATGCGTGCGTGCAAGCAAGCAAGCAAACCCTGTTATGATGTCAGACAAATGCCAAATTGGTTTGTTCGGCTATACTCGGGTGAAGGTCTTAATTCTTCAGTGGTAGTTTCTTTAATAACTAAAAGTTGCATTGTCACCTCATTTCTTTCTTACACCAGGCTATTTGTCTTCGGGGGACAACGTTCCCTCTACTCTGAGTGTTTGTTCACTGGCCTGCAATAGAGCTCTCCTCTTCTGACAGGAAAGTTATGAATAGCAAACAGTGCCTTAAATGAGATCCAGTCACATCTCAGTACACAAGCTACAACTAACGCAGATCTGAGGACGCTGAGATCGAGTGTAGGAACGCATTCAAGTTCCACATGGGAGACAGCGGACTGGTACAGTTGCATCAACGTTCAGCCTCGGGATTAATGCAATGCTTTCACGTCCGTAAGTAGGCCACGCTATCGATTTAGGCTCGCGTATACATCAACTGACGAGAAGACTAAAAATAAATATATTAAAAAAAAAAGTACAATTCAATCCACGTCGAATGAAGTCGCGGAGTCCGCGCTGAGACGGTGGTCATGGGTCAAACTGTAACTGACGATGAGTCTCCCCTCAAAAAAAAGGAGATAATTCATCTCAAGGGACTTCAATAAAACGTAAAAAAAACACAAAAACTGCTTTGTTTTGGGCCCCTTGGGCTATACTCACCTTGTCGTTGACCTCATGGTCACGTTGGTGCCTCTGAAGCTGGCTCTCCGTGGTGAAGGTCTGGGAACACACAGTGCATTTGTTGTCCTTGTACTCTCCATGGCTGTAGCTCTCCGTCTTGGGTTCAGACACACCGTCTGATGACACACACCACACAGGAAGGGAGAGAGAAAGGCGAGGTATTTCAGAATCGTGTATTAAGGCCTGTCTTAATAGCAATGCCATTATAATGCCGAGGGGATACACAATGTGTGTTGCTTGCTGTCAATATTGGCCTTTCTCTGTAGGGCCTACCGTCCTGTCTATCATCTGACTCCCTGAGTACATAATCTCTCATCTCTCTCTCTCTCTCTCTCACACACACACAAAATGGCTCTATTCTGATTCTGCACCATGCCTAGATCCTGACCCAAGTCCTGACCCATGTTTTGAGTGGTTTATGACACTTTACATTAAGCAACACCTTCATCTGTGAAGTAACTCTGTCATTACACGAGTAAACAACATTATCCTGACATGCTGTCAGAACATTGGTCATTTATTTTGAATTGCATATTAATAACACAAACCATTCAAACTGCAATGCTGCAAATGCTGTTTCCACATGACAATGTTACTACAAGTACAGTGGAAACTGAAGTGTAAAAATGTTACCCAACAAATGAACTCACATTTTCCTCAGCCAAATATTGACAGCTTTGAGCTGCATGGACAATGAACACGCAAAGCTGTTAGTCTGATGAGGGTGGGCCATGTTTTAGGGCTTTATGTAGTATATAAGTGGTAATGTTCTTGCCATATGGAAGAGCATGCAAACCGCACCATGTGTCAAGTTCAACTGTTTATTATGGCAGCCTGGCATAACAAGCGAGCTAGAACTTGAATGGCCAACTCAGACCCATTGGGGGGAGACGGGAACAACTGTTTAGCAATACATAAGATTTACTGGTCCAACTTCCAACAACGGTGTCCACTGCGAACCAGGACCCGATCTAAAGTCCTCCTTAACAGGAGCGAGTAGAGCAAGGTGATCGTCCTTCTCTTTCTTTATTTCTCTCTCTCTCTCACACACACACACACACACACACCAATCAACCAAACCATTCGAGATTCAAAACAACAAAGGCTAGCATGTTAGCCTTCCCGACTTAAGCTATCAACCCCGAACCCGAAAAACACCGATCGCTATGGATAAACTAGGGATTGGGATTGGATTTTGGGCTTTATCGGGAGCTGCTCCCTCCTCGCCAAGGTGGGAAATTAGACTGAATCTGGATAAGTAGAGCCACCAAATGTTATTAATATCATTCCGCCTCAATCACTCCTTTTACAGCACAAAAGCAATGGCTACCAGCAATACTATATCCGGGGACTATATACACTACATTCAAGTGAGTTTATATCCGAAACGCGGCCGCTTGCCCGTCCGCTGCGTACTGGGATCGATAGCTTGGACGCTGTATTTTTTTTATTTGGGACATTTTGCTACCGATTACCTGTTCCGTCGTTGGTTTTATCCCTCAGTTTGCGCGGTCGGCCCCGCGGCATAGTTCCAGGTTTCAGGGCGGGTGTACTGTGAACGATTTGGGTTTTCAAAATGGCGTCTGCTTCTGGATTGGGAGCACCTCTCACCGACACGGAGAGAAGCAAGAGAACCCATCGGAGTCCACAGACAGTGCCGTTGTTGCAGAGTTGGAGGAGAGAGGCTCCACCAGGGGGGGGGGGGACGGAGAGAAGGGAGACCTCTAGCGTTTGTTTTCAGCCATTGGGTGAAGGAGAGTGGCAGGAAATCATATTTTTACTTGGCAGAGAAGGGTATTGACTTCGCAGAGAAACACAACTGTTCAGTCAAACTCAACTCCCCCCCCCCCCCTCTATGTGATTAGATTTGGGGGGGGGGGGGGGGGGTTGTGTTGTTTTGTTTTTCGTTTTTTTATGTTAGGCCTATCCTGTGGATGTCACTGTGAATTGTTCCGTTCAATAAGCATCAATCAGAGGATTTAAAAAAAGCATTCTGTCTCTCTTTCTGTGTTTAACACACACACACACACACACACACACACACACACACACACAGAGAGAGAGAGAGACTATAGTCTGCTATCTGTAATAACCAGACCCCTGGACTAATGCTAAAACTCTCAGGATGACACACATGAAATAATAGTTTTACTCACAAAAGCGAAAAGCAATAATGAAAGCATAGCTGTGTATTCTTCCTTCACAATACATGCATCAGACTACACAAGCAAACATTTAAACTTTTCCGAAACGTCCCACTCTGCAGAAAATTGGACCTCCTTGGTTTCTATAGAATTCAAGAAAATAAGAGACACAACTCACAGTGGCCAGCAGAGGGCAGCAGCGAGTAAGAAATGTTTGCCATTCCTTTATGGGGGCGATAATCTGCAAATTGTCAACAGGCTGCTAAAATAAGATAAGGTCTGTTGAGATCAGTTGCTGCTTGCCTACAGGCAATCTCTACTTCCTGCATCTTCAAAATGGATGTGTTCTTCAGCCTCACCTTTTATTCTGCTGTGTTTCCCTCTGGAGGATAAACAAAGTCTATGATATAAGCCTCAAGATGTTCTGACTAGATTGATATGACATGAAGGTTCAAGTCCTGTAATCGGTCGTATGAATTAATTCAGATCGCATTACTGTTGAAAATTCAATCAAAAACTTCTCATGTCTTTTGAGGCCCTTATTATGCTGCCACCGTGTACGCGAACGCACACAAACACACGCACGCACACACACACGCACACATACACAAACACACTCTCTCTCACACACACATACACAAACACACTCTCTCACACACATACACACAGGGACACACAAACACACTCTCTCTCTCACACACACACACACACTCACACACATGGAATAATAAGTGAAGTGAAGGATGGTGCGTGACCTCAATGACAATCCTCATCCCTATCACTTGTGCTCCCATGTCTCATCTCAACGTGTGTGTGTGTGTGTGTGTGTGTGTGTGTCCTTGGCCGTGAATGACCTGCTGCCGTGGGTATTAATAACAGCTTTCATACGACCACAATGACAGGAAGTGGAGAGAATTGATGTTTGGGATTGAGTGTGACCAACATAATGGTTGTGTGTGTGTCTATGGGATCCAACCCACTATGGGATCCAACCCACACACACACACTTTCTCTCTCTCTTATGATAGCTGTGTGTGAACACAAAAGGGGGAGATAGGGTGCATGAGGGGGAGAGGGGGAAGAATTAAGAAGAAATAACGATGCCCCCCCCCCCCCCCCCCCCCTCCCTCCATGCTCCCCCCCACCCCGCACAAAATCTGTACGAGTTGACATTGTTTAAACACGGAAGTATTACCGTAGGCTATGAATAGTCCCGTGGAATGCACTGATTCCATTGATCATTTCTTGTTAGAGGAGGAAGCTGGGACACTCTTCTCAGAAGAAAAGAGATCTATGTTTATTGTGTTGGAACATCTGTTCCTGCCAGCCTGCCAGCCAGCCAGCCAGCCACCCAGCCATTCTGTCTCTGGTTGCTCCTCCTGGTTGGCCCTCATCTGGACCGCTGATCTCTGGCCCGCCGCCGCCACCGCCGTCGTCGCCCCTGGAAACAAAAGACTGGACACCGCCGTGACCTTGAGGCGGTCCCCGCTCCCCTGTTTTTTTTTAAATTTATTATTCTCTCCTTTTTTTTTATCCCCTCTCTCTTTCTCTCTTTCTCTTTCTCTCTCTCTCTCTCTCTCTCGCCACGGTCAAGAGGAGAGTCATCAATCATAGCGATTGTCATTGGCCATGGCGGGGGGATTATAAAGCCCACCTCTCGATCGCACTTGGCGTGTGAGACAAGCCGAGGGGACCCTGCGGAGAGAGAAAAAATATACAACGAAAGATTGTTCTGTGAGATTTTCATCTTTGGCCCCCGCGGTCCTCCTAACTATCCACTTACATCCCTCTCAATGATACTGTGTTAGTTCTCAGGCCAGCAGACATTGAGTCAGACTTCAGAATGGGGAGGCTTCTGCATTCAATCTGTCTGTGCATGTGCTGAATGCTACTTGTGATGCAACTTTTATGATTGTCTATTTTCGTGAGAGCAGCAGAAAAGGTTACACAATGTTTTGATGGGATGTGGAAGACGAGGCAGAATTATTGATTACTTTCAGGTCTTGTGGATCTTGGCTAACACCTTTTTCGTTACTAACAAAGACAGAGTTGTCTCGTGAATTGCCTTACACGTGCATGCACACACACACACACACGCACACACACACACTCATATACAGGCACACACACACACACACGTGCACACACACGTGCAC
>NC_139664.1:18411708-18414208 GCF_951799395.1 Argentina silus
AAATCTGCAGGAATTGCGTGATGCAATCATGTTATCATGGACAAGAATCTCAAAGGAATGTTTCCAACATCTTGTGGAATCAATACCACGAAGAATTGAGGCTGTTTTGAGAGCAAAGGGAGGCAGTATTAATATAGTGTTCCTAATAAAGTGTTCTGTGAGTATATATATATATATATATATATATATATGTATATATATATATATATATAGAGAGAGAGAGAGAGAGAGAGAGAGAGAGAGAGAGCTAGAGAGAGAGAGAGAGCTAGAGAGAGAGAGAGAGAGCCAGAGAGAGAGAGCTAGAGAAACAGCACGAGTGAGCGGTAGAGTGAGGTAAATAGGAACAGCTCCCAGTCCTTCCTTAGGTCCATTCCCAGTCCAGTTCTCCATAGGGGGATTGGAGAGAGTGAGAGATAGGGTTAATGGGCGCGTTGGAACTTCAAACAGGGAAAACCATGAATAATTCATCAGCCAACAAAGTATATCTCATCAATATTTCATAAGAACATATTTAAAGGTAATTCATGAAAGAACATGAGGGGTGTTGCGATGGTAGTTGTATCAGTTTTAAATGTCACATCTGGAGTAGCGGTAGGAAGTGGCTCTCCCTTTCAGAGGAGGCTGGTTCAGTTTGTGCTCTGGAGTGTGAATAGTCAATACACCCTCTGAGGTAATGAGTATATGGCCAGTTTTTTTTGTTTGCCCCTCCTCCTCTCTCTCTCTCTCTCTCCCTCCCTCCCTTTACTCTCTTTCCCTCCCTCTCTGTCTCTGTCTGTTTTTCGCTCTCTCTCCCTCTCTCCCTCTCTATTTCTCTCTCTCTCTCTCCCCCCTCTCTCGCTCTCTTTTTCTTTCTCTCTCTCTCTCCCCCCCCTCTCTCCCCTCTCCCTCTCTCTCTCTTTCTCTCACTCTCTTTCTCTTTTTCTCTCTCTCTCCCCCCTCCCTCTCTCTCTCTCTCTCTCTTTCTCTCTCTCTTTCCCCCTCCTCTCTCTCTCCCCCTCCCTCTCTCTCTCTCTTTCTCTCTCTCTCTCTCTCTCCCCTCCTCTCTCTCTCTCCCCCCCTCCCTCTCTCTCTCTCTCTCTCTCCCCTCCCTCTCTCTCTCTCTCTTTCTCTCTCTCCCCCTCCTCTCTCCCCCCCCCCCCCTCTACCCCTCCTCTTTCTCTCTCTGTCTCTATAGAATGTCTGTTGCTGTCCAGCTGACCTGGCATGTATTTTACCGTTATCTTACCCTCTCAGCCATTTTGACAGAACCTCTAAATGTGTGGTCATGTGAGGCATTCATCCACCAAGGTTGTGGGCGAGTCAAGGCTCACTCCACAACAGCTTGCTGCCTTAATGGCATGTGACAGAAGAGCACCACGGTGACTGTGTCCATTTGTTGATGAACGTGAATATTTTTGGTCAAAGACAATTGGATCCAGTCACTTTCCAGCTTTTGTCCCATGATAGGCCCCCGTATTAAAGCCTGCTCTGACCTTTTCTGTATTGACTGAGCTATATTGAGCTCAGCTATACTGAGCTCCTCTTTCTGTCTAGATAAGATTAAAAAAAAAATTGGAAAAAAAGTGAATTCGTCAGAGACCTTGAATGAGCATATTTGTACTTCTTTTCGGTTCGGCAACTTCTCCAGTTAAAATAATTCAAACCTGCCTATTGATTTGGTCCAATGTGATTATTTGTGATTATTATTATGATTCTACATGATAACAGGTTGTTTCACAGAGAGAAAACATGCTATAAAACTTATCTTGAAAGCACATCACATGGTTGGAGCCTTCAGTAATTTTCATTTTACCACCTAAATGTTCCAATGGGATTATGCTGCTGACAATGCCCCTTTGTTTGGGATTTTAATCCACTAAACTCCCTGCTCTCCAATGATTCACACAAACGTTCATGGCTTCCTCTACAGGCATAATCAAAAACATCACCTCCATAAAATACTGTACAAATCATTTTCTATCTGAAAACGAAATGAAATATTCCTCTCTCAATTCACATGAATGTGTATTTTGAATGAATGAGATTTAGGTGGAATTAGAAGAGTTTAGTCAGTTTCAATTGGAATACGAGCCCGTAGGTGATAGATTAAAAAGGGTCATTAATGTTCATAATAACATTTTTTTTAAAAAACAACTAAAAAAACCTGAGTAAGATCACGGTTCTAAGATATGTTTCCACACATTAACAGGTTAGCCACGTGTTTGAGGTGGTCCAACTGAATAACCAGGGTAACCCAGGTCCATCATTATCTACATATGATTCCAACGGTGAACAACTCTCAAGGATCTCCCTTCATAATAAAACTCGACTGCTTCCATTGCATATTTGTCATGCTTGTTAGAAGTGATTTACAGATGAGTCATGCAGGCCTTTGGGAGACGGGAGGTTTAGGAGAGAGCAGCAGACGAAACGCGGCGCGGGGCTTTGTGTGTCGTTCAGCCCAGAGAGGAGGCGTGGGATGGGGGGGGGGGGGGGGGGATGGGGGGATGGGGTGGGTGGG
>NC_139664.1:18421708-18429208 GCF_951799395.1 Argentina silus
GTGCGTGTGCGTGTGTGCGTGTGTGTGTGTGTGTGTGTGTGTGTATGTGTGCGCGTGCGTGTGTGTGTTTAAGCGTATGCCTGCCATTACAATTCAAGAGCTTGCCGTTGATAAGATGTCTCTGTGTCTTAAATCACTGGTACATCAGCAGTCAGCAAGATGGCTTCTTCTTCTCTGTGCATGCTAAGCAAAGAGCCCTCTAACCCTGGGCTTACTCACTGCAATGCAGGCAGGGGGGGGAAGCACACTAAAATCACAGGAGTACAATTGGATATATATATAAACACATTCTTTAGGCTAAGTTCTTTAACTAACAAATAGACCAACATACCACACAGGTGTATTTTTCACTCAGACAATACAATGTACACTGTGAATCACCACATGTACTGAAAAATATCTGCAAATTATAATTCAGTCCATGTTACAAATTCACTCCGATATCACAAAAGGATATGAATAACCGCAAATACCACTCTCTACACATATAAGGGAATGTAAAGGACCTATTTCCCCTATCAAGCGGTACAAAACCAGATTCGGATCTCCCCCTCTCAAATGCTTCAAGCCCACAAATTTTGACTAGGTTAGTTAATGAATGAACAAAGTAAAGACCAATGGAAAATGTTCATGTCATTACAGCCAATTGTTGACATCCTGTGAGACTGCATAACTTATTTGTTACTTACTTTGTGATGTTGACTGTAAGAAAATGAGTAGAGAACACTGAGACTGTAGAAGTAGAAGATTCTGATAAAACAATAACAACAACAACAACAACAACAACAACAACAACAACAACAGCAACATTGGAGCCTGCCAAATAATGGTTTACAACATAAATTCAACTTATAAAATATTGACAAGATAACAAATGATCAACAACAACCAGATGTAAGTCCAATGTGTAAATTAGTCATAATAGCTTTATGATACATATAAATCGACAACATATTATATCAACGATGTTTTAGCATTAACATTATCAACCTCGACTGCAGAATGACAAATTGTTTAAAGCTAGTGTAATTGATGACATTCCGACTTACACCCTGCAGTCTATACCGCTATTGTCTGTCCGTAAGCAGGTTTGAGAACCTGTTTGTCTGAAAAAAATACATAATCAAGATCATAACAACATGATTTTCAACATGCATCAAATGTCTGCGAAACATACAAGTGTGTCGTTAAATGTTGGGTCGCCTACGACAGCTG
The DNA here is from genome assembly GCF_951799395.1 of Argentina silus. Classification (NCBI taxonomy): domain Eukaryota; kingdom Metazoa; phylum Chordata; class Actinopteri; order Argentiniformes; family Argentinidae; genus Argentina; species Argentina silus. The sequence continues at coordinate 18,422,924 of NC_139664.1, forward strand.
GGGACTTTTTGAGCATATCTAGAACTTTGTGCTGATGAGACAATAGTAGACAGTTCATTTAATGCGGGAGAGACCATCCACCGCGGAAAGGTGTCGTCGTGAAATGATTGACACACTAAGATCGCTGTTTTGGCTATTCATCTAAGACAGTTTATGAAACGATAGCGGCAGAGACCCAAGTTGAGCATTTGTTCATCGTCGTATTCTGAGTTGAATTCGAGAGTTCGTGCGTAAAGACGTGGACCCCGGAATCTGATCCCTACGGCGCAGTGGTTTCGACTCACTCAATCATATGCACTTCAGCATACAGCACATGCTTTCACCTTTCCTATTCTTCGCCAGTCCTTCCAGGATTATTTTATCACACTCTATAAGCAGGTACGTAACTCTTATTTGTGTGTTGCGCTTTCGCCTGCTTGTTTCGTTTCGAATGAGGAACAGAGCCACGGGGGTATAAACGAACACAAACAGGCTACTCATAATAAATACACATGATAAACTTTCCATTACCCAATAGTCGTGCTACATGTTTTATATTCCCGTGGGTTTAAATAACGCTACTGGCTATTACATTTCCTTTTCTGTGTTCCTGAAATGGTACCTCAATCGAAAAGGTTGTTCTGATTCTGATAACCACGCAACATCAAAGCCAGCAGCACGGAGATTATTAATCAGTTTCGAGCAACGTGTATAATTGGAAGTGATTTCTTGCAAAGATCAATGATATAGCAGCCTAGTTTTTAATGGTACATATTCCGATTATGTTCTTTAAAACCGGGTGGAGACAGAAGGAAGCACATCCATATTAGGAAGTCGAATGTCCTACATATAATGGACATGCCATTCTTACTGTGTGTCATTTAGTTAGGAACATTAAACAAATGGAATATAGACTATTCCTGGTCCGATGTTGGATATGTTAGCTCATGTTGAGCTCAAGTTATCAATCAACAACTTAAACCTGTGAATTATTCAGTCAGAGCTCATTGGCTATGGAAGTCTGTGTGGGGGGATGCAAAAACATGTGGCGGGGGAGAAGGAGTGGGGTGGTGTGTGTGTGTGTGTGTGTGTTGGGTGGTTGGAGGGGGGTGTTTGAGATGTTGGTTGTGGTGGGGGTGGGTGGGGGGTGTTGGAGTCATTTCAGTATTCATTTTAGTTTCTAGACAAAAAAAATATCACCGATGCAGATGTGGTCTAAATCAGTGGTATTTTTCTGGGGACTGTTCTTAAACTACATGGAACATTGTAATATAAGCCGACAGGAAAAGGGGGGGGGAGGCAATCACCAAGTAATGACGTTGCCTAAGTGATATCAGTTTTCCATCTGCACCAGAACACCAAAGCCTACCTGCCCTTGAGTGTCAGTGTCCACGTACAACCACGGAAGGGAACAAATCACAAAGGAGCAGATGCCACCTTGTGACGCCACCGCTGCACACCAAATGATTTTGGCGTGGTCTATTCACTCAATCCGTTGGGGGGGACAACGTGTCCCTCGTCCACACCTTAATGAGTCAACACCAAAGACAGCCTACTTACTGTAGACTATGAATCTCTCAAACTCTAATTGAATGACTTAGGATATTTACGACAACACAGTGGCAGATACTCTAAGGAAACAATAACAATTGGCCGCTGATGAGATACAAATGAAATATGGGTTTACGCAGCCTATACATTGAATTGAATAACCTAGTCTAAACATTAAGGAGAATGAAATAATACATTTGGCCAACATGGCTGCTACCTATTCAGAATGTTGAAAAGTGGATGAGAAAAGGGACTGTGTTTATCGTCCAGGGCATGAGGAGGTTTGGGTCTGGACAACTTTTCTGTTTCCCTTTTTTTTTTCACCCTCGAGCTGCCTGTCCTCCGTGCTTAGTTGCAGGGACGTCACGCGGGTGCTCTACATTCTTAGCGCAAGTGAAACGAGAGAGAGAGAGGGGGGGGGGGGGCTCAATGAGAGACAGAGAGAGAGAGAGGGGGGGTCAATGAGAGAGAGAGAGAGAGAGAGGGGGGGGGGGGGTCAATGAGAGAGAGAGAGAGAGAGAGAGAGAGAGAGAGAGAGATACACTCAGTGTGCGTATGCATGTGTGTGTGTGTGTGTGTGTGTGAGAGAGAGAGAGAGAGAAAGAGAGGGAGAGAAAGAGAGACAGCGAGAGAGAGAGAGAGAGAGAGAGAGAGAGAGAGAGAGAGAGAGAGAGAGAACGGAACCTGTACAGTCCTACGGCAACGTGAGGCAGCGCAAGGATAACAAACACGGGAGGAATTCGTCATACAATGGACGCAATTAACAGAATAACAACAAGATAGTGGAAGTGCCAGTATACCACTCTCTAAATCGATAAAGACTATTCCCTCAACAAATAACTGGAGTTATTCGCGCATGGATAACCAGACCGGTCCTTAGGGAAGAAAAGCACTGTCTGTCTTGCTGGTAAGGAAGTGGCTGAATAATGATTATTGTTTGTTGTTTTTAAGGGTGTGTTCCTGGATTGGCAGATTATGTCTGGAGCATAGGCTACCTCAGTAATGCATTTTTAAGCATACGCCTTTCACGAACAGCAAACAGTGTACATGCCGGTCACCATGTATTTAAACTGACCGTTTTCGATGAGTGCGACCCTGCATTTGAGAAGAAACCAAGTTATGTCGAACTGTGTGCATTTGGAGACCAACTGGCACACGGGAACATTTGACAAGATGAAAAAGATAGAGAGATAGTCGGATCTTGTCATGTTTGATCCCAGGCAAAGTGACATATGATATTCTCGGGCACAGTCGAGGACAGTCCCCACTTCACACTTGTCATTGTTTTACAGGATGCAGTTGTTGCCTTTTTTTGTGTGGATCGGAGTCGAGTTTCAAGTGTTATGTATAACATTTCTGTATTCACCCCTTCCTAAATGTGACGATGCGTCCAGTCATGAAAACTTGCTGAAAACCACTTTCTCATACAGTCAGACTTATCACACGTGGACACTATTGTAACACACATGACTTAATTGTCTTATTCCTCCTGAAGTCTGTAGCCAATGGAAATTGAATGTTAATCCTCTGGAGCGCCACCTGTTGTCCAACACACGAATGACAGATTGTCATCACAGTGACTCAATCAGATGGATTTGAACGACTCTGAGAAAACGACACTATAGTTATACATCAGTTATATACATCTACTACGATATGGGTGTTATCGAGTCTTGGCTGAATTGAACGTTTTATGAAACTATTTAATGCATGCATATTCAGAGACTTCTGGTGATGTCTTTATTTTTAATCTCCAAATCTTACACATTGAGGAAGTTTAGAGAGAGGAAGAAGAGGAACCTGATGGTGGCAGCCATGTTTAAGCTGTGGGCTCCTCTCAACATGAGCTTTGACTGAATAACTCCAGGCCCATTCACATCAAATGAGGCACAGCTGATCCGGCTGGAGTTCCCAAAACGCAGAGCTCTTTACAAAAGAAGGCGACTCTTTAAAAAAAGAAAAGAAAAAAGAAAGCCTGTTGCAATGTTTCATATTCATGTGGCGATCACACAGTAATTCACTTTATACCAGATTGAGCTGAGCTGTCGATTTGATTCCCTTTTACCATTGTGACTTTATTTGTATCCAGTGTACTAAATAATGAATATGGATTTGTTCCATCAATAGGACCCGTTTGTCTTCTGTAAGTAGATTGTGTGCTTACTTTTCAATCTCTTTGCTTATCACGATGAAACCCTCCACACTATACCATACAGTCTCTCTGAAAGACTTCTTGTTGTCGTTGTTACAGCCCCCCCCCTCTCCCCCCCTCCCCGGCGACCTCCCCTCTTCCTTCCAGCATCTGTGGGAGTCAAATTAGCAATTTCATTTTTCAGTGCGCATTTGGGAGTGTTGTGGAAGTGTTGTATTGGTCTGTGTGAAACAATGAAGACAAGGCAGGCCTTTGTGGTGGCAGAAAATGCATTTTTAACCCCGTGAATGGAGCCTCACATTCCTCAGCAGTAGGCCCTGCCTGAATGGCACCAGCAACTCTGCTGCTTCTGTTTTCATTAGTCCTTACTGGCTGGTGTGTGTGTGTGTGTGTGTGTGTGTGTGTGTGTGTGTGTGTGTGTCTTTTACGACAGACGTGTGCATTTACATGCATCAGCTGGAGTGGGGGGTGGGGGGGGGGTGGGGTGGGGGGCTGGTCTGTGTGTGTGTGTGTGTGGGGCGGGGGGGGTGGCTGGTGGCGGGGTGAGGGGGGGATTATGAAAAGTAGTACAGTCACTGAATGTGGTACAATACGACAAGAAAGAGGCGTACTATCGTACGCATACGCTTAATGTAATGTCATTGTAGCGGCAGCTCCATTGAGGCTCCATGCAGTGGCTAGGATAATGCATCTCCATAGGCCTTTTGTATTCAGAGGCTTTTGTCAGCTCCACCTGAGGTAGCAGCAGTTGTGTGTGTTGTCTCAGCAGAGGTTGCGTTTGTTTCAGCCTCCAGTGTGTCTCTTCACCTTTTAAAGCTGGCCGATAAAGAACGAGGTTCTCCGTGATGTTCCTCACCTCAGGAGGACTTTGTTTCCGTCAGCTATCTTAGCCGAGATAAGAGTTATTCGGCGCATGTAAGTGTTTTTAGATAGCCTCTCACCCGGGATGAAAAGATTGTTGTTTGCCATGCACCAATACACACGGGGTTCGATTGATTTAATTGTGGCATGCTGACCGTGGATGACCTTGCCGAAGGAGTAGCGTGAAACCTTAAAAAAAAAAACGTGACGTCTATATTTTTTTTATTTTTTTTATTTTCAACTATGACATTTTTTCTGGAATTGAACCCAGGAGGCAGTGACTGTGCATCTTCACCTGGAGTCTGTGCACACGGTCAGACAAGGCTATTGGTTTCTAGACAGACTGATGGGTATATGGGGGTTGTGTTGTGTTTTGTGCCTGTGCCATTGATTCCAGCTGCACAGTGGGACTCCTGCCTCTGAAAGGGCAGTCTCTCCCTGCCAGCCCAGAACAACACTGTGCTCCTGGATTAAATTATAAATGAGCCCTCCATAGGAAACTCACTGCTTGCGTTCTCTCGCCTTAATCAAAAAAGGATCTCTGTTTTTGCAAAGACGGCTTTCACGAACAAGCACCGTGGTCTGTCTTATCAATCCACTCCAAAAAAAAACAGCCTTGGTTGCACTTTTTTTTTTGGGGGGGATCGAAATTCAGAATGTGGCGGGGGGGGGGTAACAGGTGGGTTTTTAATCCTTGTATTTGGGTCACACCTGCACCCTGTATCTGTCAGATCAATAAAATGCATGTTAAGTAAGCATAGGCTGGACGGGTAAGCGATCAAGCAATAAGATATCTGACCAAATTAGACCCAAAGAAAATGATGTAGTAATCGGGGGGGGGGGGGGGGGGGGGGATTAGCGATGGAGAGGGGGGTGGGCGGTAGGGTGGGGGGGGGGGTTCTGGCTGAGGGATTTAACATGGGGCATTGGAGACAGCGTTGGTTAGTGGAGCGACTGTTGTTGTGGTGGTGGTGGACTGAACACACGCACACACATACACACACACACGCACACACATGCATACACACACACACACACACACAGACATGTGCGTGCGGTCACACAAACACACACACACAGACATACATATTTAGTATGTCGGTGCGGTGTGTTTCTAGGGCTGTTGTGGTCCGAGTGGACACAGATACTTTGGTGCATTTTTAGATTTGATGAAAAAGTGTCAGTGGTAAAGGAAAGAAATAGATTTGGTGGGTTTGGAGACTGCCTGGTCTGTGTTTGATTCTCATCCATGAAACACACACCCTGCTATTCAACCTAGCCTTGCCTACTTTGTGCATTAATCTCACAGGAGAGATGGGAATCCAACAACATCATGAATATTCATGGTTCCCACTGCATAGTGAGTGAGTAGTAGATCTCAGAGGACATTACAAACACACACACACACACACACACACACACACACACACACACACACACACACACACTCACACACTCTCACACATATTGTATACACACACACACACACACACACACACACTCTCTCCATACATAACTTAAATAGGTATTATCTCATTCATTATTTGTGTCCCAATCAGTTTGGCTATGCAGCAGTAAAACAGGGAACATTTGAGAGATTTTTGTGTTGCCTGGTCGGTAAACCAATGGTGGCATTGTTGCTGTGATTGCTGTGGGATTAAAGAGGAGGAATAGGCTTAGAGAGAAGTAGCCCTGAGCCACGTGGCTGTGATCAGGCAGGGATTGGAGAGAGAGACTGTAGG
>NC_139664.1:18432665-18445165 GCF_951799395.1 Argentina silus
TGTGCGTGTGTGCGTGCGTGCGTGTGTGTGTACAGTCAAGTCAACCGAGTTCATCTGTGTAATAGATTTGTGAGGTGAGAGTGGAGCGTTCCTTGGTCGTATTGTAGCTGAAACTCTGTCGCTGAAGCTGAGGCAGGGGAAGCGTTTGGGAGAGTGTGTGTAGAGGGAGAGTGTGTGTCGAGGATGTGTCCTCTGTCTCCCGGGCCTGAACAATGGGTGACTCTGGGCAGGGGGAAGGAGGCTGCCTGGAGGATCTACACAATGCAGCACTTCAACATTGTTATTATCATAGACTGCTGCCTCCCACTCAAAGCCTGCACTCCTAACACTTTTACACCTCACCCTCTCTCTCTCTCTCTCTCTCTCTCGCACAGGCACGTGCACACACACACACACACTCAGGCTCAGGCTCGTACACACGCATACACACAACCACACAAAGAATGGCTTTGTTTGGCTATTGTTGCCGTTGTCCTGACACCCACCATCTGCCGCCCCGGCAACAGAGAGAGTGGAGAAACGTTTCTCAGTGGGAACCTGTCCTCCACCTCGCTCCACACCACACCAAGCAACCAACCAACCAACCAAGCAACCAACCACAGACAGACAGGTTTCACTCAAAGCAACTCATTCCACACCAGCCAACCAACCACAGACAGACAGGTTTCACTCCAACCAACTCACTCCACACCAACCAACCAACCACAGAGAGACAGGTTTCACTCCAACAGTCTCACTCCACACAAACCACAGACAGACAGACAGACAGACAGGTTTCACTCAAGCAGTCTCACTCCTTCACACCACTGACGCTGCCTAGCCAACAGTCTTTGAGTCGCCTCACAACCACCTAACAAGAGCGTTCTCTGTTCTCCTAGTTTAAGAAGAGGTCCGACATGGAAAGCCTTAAAGCAGCGACCACAACATCCTCTGAAATCAACACAACCACGTTAAGCCAGGGGGCGCTAAGGGGCGTAAGCACATTAACGTGCGTACCCTATAAATCACAAGGTCCCTAGTACGATTCTGACCCTCTACATATCTTGCATGTCATCCCTCCTCTCTCTCTCTCTCTCTCCTCTCTCTCTCTCTCATCCGTCCTGTCAATCTCTACCTGTCTCTATCCCAATAAAGCAGAAATGCTTTAAAACACATTAACAACATTAAGTCAGGAACTGTTAACACAACCGAAGTCCAAATGAAGAAAACCGAGAGAGAGAGAGAGAGAGAGAGAGAGAGAGAGAGAGAGAGAGAGAGAGAGAAACTGTTTGCTCTGCCGCGACCATTTAATATATATATTTTTTTTAAAAACCTAATCTACAACTAACTACCAGCCTTAAGGAAGGAGACACATTTAAATTGCAAAAGTCCTCTTCTTCAGTCTCAGACATCCATGGACCGCAATACGGATCACAGGGGCGCTCCAAAAAAAAAAAAAAAAAAAAAAAAAGTAAATGAATAAATAAATAAATAAGTCAATAAAAGTAGGATATGTAGATGAGGGGTGAGGGAGGGAGGGGGGGAGGGAGGCGCGGTCTCAGCCTATTCTGTGATGCGCGAGCCATTCATCACCTGCGCATGCAAAGCGCTGGTGTCCTGTCCTTAGCATATTCGCATATTCTAATGAAGCCTTGCATGCAAATGAGGACGACCTTTTCCTTTGCTTTTCTGCAACTTTACATTAATACCAGGCGAGCTCAGGGTGGCTGTAATGGCTATTAAAGCCTGGCTGTGTGTGTGTGTGTGTGTGTGTGTGTGTGTGTGTGTGTTTGTGTGTTTGTGACGTGGGGATCTAAACTCAGAGACACCGTAATTAGTCTAATCTATTACCAGCCGGTGCCTGTCAGCTCTCTTTATGGCTAAGGACAGGCTTGTCATAGGCTTCATTCTGCCCCTTTTCTGGGGGAAACAGGGATGGTAAGTGGACCCGGGGATCTGGGATCCAGAACCCCAGACCCAGATCCCTGCCTCACCCTACTGCTCATCTGGGCCTGGCAGGGCCCCACAGCGGCAGCCGGGGAGAGAGAGACGAGGGGGAGAAAGGGAGAGGGAGAGAGAGAGAGAGAGAGAGAGAGACAGAGAGACAGAGAGACAGAGAGAGAGCGAGAGCCGTCACTACCATCACAACCACCATCATCATCACCACAACCCCAGTCTCTAGGGCCCGGCGGCTGCAGGGTCCGGCTCTATCGACGGAGGGGGGGGGGGGGAGGGAGGGGAGGAGGCGGGGGGGGAGGCAGGCAGTGAGGCCGAGGGAGAAGAGGAGAGGAAAAAAAAAAAAAAAAAAAAGTTACGCCTCCTTACTGTGACTTTGAACTTTTTCTCAGATGAGCCATAAATATTGAAATATTGAAATGAAAGATGCGCTAGCTCAGAGGGGAGGTGGAGTGGGGGGGTGGGGGGGGAGGGAGAGGGAGGGATAGACGGATGGGAGGAAGAGGAGACAGGAGGCCCACTGAGAGAGGAGACAGGGGCCCTCACCCCTCTGCCACGCGGAGTGCAGCCGCCCGACAGTTATGGATAAGAAACATTACTGGGGACGGTAATTAAAGCAAAAACTAATACTGCCTCTTGGAGTTGGGGGGGGGGGGGGGGGGGGAGAGAGAGGGGGGAGGGGGGGAGGGGAGGGGAGGAGGGGGTTTCAGACACTGCGTCCATTTGTCACTGCTGCACCGCACCACCACATTACCAAGGCCAGATTGAATTACACACAGATTTCAGTTCCCCCCGTAGAATACAGAGGCTCAACTCTCTGTCTGTCTGTCTGTCTGACAGTCTGCTAATGGTCTGTATCTGTCTGTCTGTCTGTCTGTCTGATGATCTGTATCTGTCTGTATGTCTAACGGTCTGTATCTGTCTTTGTGTCTGTGTGTCTGTCTGTGTGTCTGGCTGTCTGTCTAATGGTCTGTATCTGTCCGTCTGTCTAACGGTCTGTGTCTGTCTGTCTGTCTAATGGTCTGTATCTGTCTGTCTGTCTGTCTGTATCTGTCTGTCTGTTCATCCATCCATCCGATTCTATCTAATGTTACTGTTTAAGTTATTCAGTATAATAATGGCTATATTGAAAAGGTCAGTCTGAGAGGTGAGTGAGAGTGAGTGTGTGTATGCGTGCCTGCGTGTCTGTGTGCCTGCGTGTCTGCGCGCGCGTGTGTGTGTGTGTGAGTGTGTGTGTGTGTGTGTGTGTGTGTGTGTGTGTGTGTGTGTGTGTGTGTGTGTGTGTGAGCCAGTAGCCAGAGTGAGCCGGTGACAGAGAGTAGTGACTGAGAGACAGGCAGGCTACAGAGCCTCAGCGAAAAGGCCAGCGGAGGAAGAGGAGGAGGAAGAAGAGGAGGAGGAGGAGGAGGAGGAGGAGCAGAGACTTCTCCGTGTCACCGGGGGCCGGGGGGATCGGTGACACCGAGCGTGTCACGGGGTGACGGCTGCACTCTGCTACGACCAGCCGCCCCCCCCATCATACCCCCCCACCCCCCACCCCCCCCCACCCAGCGGCGCTGTCACAGCAACCAGCCGCTACCAGATAGTGACACCAGCCGCCCCTGTGACAGGCCAAACACGGCTCTGCTCATCTACTCAACTACCCTTCACTGACAGGGCCTGACGGCACAGAGAGAGAGAGATGGAGGGAGGGAGGGAGGGAGAGAGGGACGGAGAGAGAGAGAGATGGAGAGGGTGGAGGGGTGGGGGGGGAGAGAGAGAGAGAGAGATGGAGAGGGTGGAGGGGTGGGGGGGAGAGAGAGAGAGAGATGATATGGGGTGAGGGGTGGGGGTGGGAGGAGGGGGGGAGATGGAGGGGGGAGAGAGAGAGAGAGAGAGAGTGAGAGAGAGTGAGGGAGGGGGTGGAAACAGGAAAGAGAGAGAGAGGGACGGAGGGAGGGAGGGATAGTAAAAAAGAAAAAAAAAGAAGAAAAAAAAGGACAGTCAGGGTGAGGGGGGGGGAGGGGGAGGAGGGGGAGACGGAGATGTAAGGAGAGAGACAGCGGAAGAGAAAGTGGGAGGAGACAGGAGAGGGTTCAGAGAGAGAAAGCGCGGAGGGGCGGTAGCGGTGGTGGTGGTGGTGGTGGGGAGGGGGGAGACAGGAGGAGGAGGAGGGGAGGAGGGGAGGGGAGGGGAGGGGAGCGGAGCGACTGCGAGCGAGACTGATCGCTGTTGATCTTCACGATAAGCGCTCCCGACAACTTGTGACCAAAGTGGCGCTCGAACACTAATGGCCGGTGAAGGCTGACCCACAGCCAGGCAGCGGAGTTCACATCGGATTGGCCCGGCGCTGCGGCCCAGACGAGATGGGCCCGGACAGGAGACATCCAGGCATCAGAACTCCCTGAGAAATTGTGACATGGTGCTTCAGTGCACTGTGAGAAGAACATGAGAGGAGGATGGGGAAAAAAAAAAAGAAAAGAAAAGAAAAAAATCCAAAAAAAAAAAAAGACGAGCGGTGATACTCTCTCTCTCTCTCTCTCTCTTTGGCAGTCTGGGCAGACTTATCAGACGACTGAGATGAAAAGAGAAGGACAGAGGAGGGGGAGGGGAGGGGAGGGGGGGAGGAAGGGATGGGATGGGAGGATGGAAAATATGAGAGGGGGTGGGAGGTGGTGGGTGGGGGGGAGAAAAAAAAAAAAGATCAATTTTATTGACAATTATCTTTGAGTCATTTGAAAGGGAGTTGTCTCGAGAACAACCTTGAACTGTCTGTGCGTTCATCCTCTAGCCTGCTTTGAGGCTGTGTGTGTGTGTGTGCGTGTGCGCGTGTCTGCGTGCGTGCGTGCGTGTGCGTGCGTTTCACTGTCTGGACAGGAAAAGCATTATTAAACAGTGGATATGAATACATTTATAAAACACACACACACACACACACACACACACACACAATGACCACACACACAATGACCACACACACAAAATAAGCCTAAAAGCTAAAAAGACAGCCAAAAACTCCTGAACACACATGACAAAGCCCACCTCGTGTGGGTCACATGACCATCACCCTAACTCTTACCCATCTGTCAACACAAACAACAACACACACACACACACACACACACACACACACACACACACACACACACACACACAGCTCCTCCTCGGCAGACACAGGGACAGATGGCAAATGTCAAATCCTAACCCCTCGTATCTATTTAGCAACTAAATTAACTGGCTCCCAAAACTGACCACGGGGGACCCGACGCAATTAGGTAGCGCCATACTTCACGCAAACGCGCCATAACTCTCCCGCTAACGAACCTTTAACGACTTCTTCCTACCCACGACCGAACGGAGGCCTGCAACCGCTCCGCGTTAGAGCTCCTCGCCGGGGACAGCGGGCACCAGTCACACACACACACACACACGCACACACACACACACACATAGCTTAGTTTACTGAAATAATGTCTGAAATAACGTCTGAAATCCCTTCGCCGGCCTTTTTGACCTGCAAACCCTTTAAACGAAACAGATGAACGGACATTTTACACATTCCTATATCAATATTTTCACTTTTGCTTCTTTTTTTGCTTTCTTTTTTTTTTTTGCTTTTTTTTTCGCAGAGTGGGCGCCCCTGTTGCCAAGGCTCCGATGGTCGTCAGGAGGAAACGTGAAGCCCTATTCTAGGGCTGCCATGTTTTTTCTAGCCGCTAATGACTGCTGGCCCCCACTTAAGCTCCACATGCAAAATGTGTCCATTGTACGAAGAGTACATATAAAATAACCGAATCTGGCTTCATAAATCATCGTGGACTCTATCCCTTTCGAACAATTTACACTAGAGCGGAACGGGAGGTGGAGAGGGGAGTGTGTGTGTGTGTGTGTGTGTGTGTGTGTGTGTGTGCGTGTGTGTGTGTGTACAGTCTGTATGCAGTGTGTTAGGCTATACAGTGTGTGTGTGTGTGTGTGTGTGTGTGTACAGTCTGGATACAGTGTGTTAGGCTATACAGTGTGTGCATACGGTGTGTGTGTGTGTGTGTGTGTGTGTGTGTGTGTGTGTGTGTGTGTGTGTGTGTGTGTGTGTGTGTGTCTGTACAGTCTGTATGCAGTGTGTTAGGCTATACAGTGTGTGTATACGGTGTGCGTGCGTGTGTGTGTATGTGTGTGGTTAGGGAAGCTAATGCGTTATGGACCTAATACTTCATAGTAATTCCCTGGCATGTGCGGCTGTTTCTGTGGTGGAGGGTGTGGATGGACAGTGACCATGTGGGGTCGGTGGGGGGGAATATAGAGAGCGGGTCAGAACCGAACATGGAGCGTTCACCTCTATTACACACCAATCAATGCCGGAGGCGCTGGGAATTGAAAGGAAGACGGAAAAAAACGGAAAATGCGGTCTATGGTTCCACAGAGTCTGACAATATGTCAATAACTATGACTGGGAAACCTCAGGGCCCACAGCACTGAGGAGAAGGAGGGAGGGAGGGAGGGAGAGAGAGAGAGAGAGAGAGAGAGAGAGAGAGGGAGAGAGAGAGAGATAGATAGAGAGAGAGGGAGAGGAGAGAGAGAGAGAGGGAGACACCGGACCCCCATTATGTCCCCCTAACCCCTCCACCTCCCCCCTTGCTTGCGGCCGAAGCCCCAGAGGGCAACAGGGGTCTCAGAGGGCGAGGTGTCAGAGCTGGTGAGTCCTGCTGGTCATCACCCACAATCCCTCACTCTCCGTAGGAGCTGGAAGATTCTAGAAATATTCTCCCGTATTGATCTGTTGTGAGAGAGATGCTATCTCTTTACACGAGACGCAGACCACTGGAGCCAGGGCGCATGCACACACACACACACACACACACACACACACAGCCCACACCACACATGCACGTACGCAGACAGACAGACAGACAGACAGACAGACACAGACACAGACACACACAGTTTCAATAAGTGCAAACAAGGCAGACAAATGCGGTGCAGCACAAACATACGACCCTACACACACACACACACACACACACACACACACACACACACACACACAAATATGTGCATAAATAAATATCCGCAGACAAACAGTATGACAGTCAAAAACACATAATGAACATTATACAAATCCACAAACACACTGTTTACTTATTTATTGATGAAGTTCTGTGCTCATTAAAATTGTACGTGCATTGTTTGGCACAGACTTCATAAACATTTCATGTCTCGTCTGAGAGGGAGAATAGTTGGGGAAGGATTAGAACATTCGCTCCCTCGGAAAAAAAAAACCCCAAAAAAACAAGTCACTCTCCACCCTTCACGTAACATTATAATATAGAGCAAAAAAATAAATAAATAAAAAAACGTTAAAAAATAAATTAAAAAAACGCCACGGAAACAAATGGGAGTTCATTCTCTTCCGGCCTCTTAACGCTGACAAATGAGCTATTTTACCCCCCCCCCGAAAATCCAGAGGCGTCTTTAACAAACCGAAAGGACCGTGTCTTCTCTCGCGGCTCCTGGCGTTCGCCTTGACCGTGTCACCTAACAACCGCTGTAGCCGCGTTGCCGTGTCTATCACTTTTCATTACCGGAATCTAACTCCCCTCCATCACGGCCGCGCGGGCGCTAATGGAAACCCACTGTCATGGAAATGAAATGGTTTGTTTTCTTTTTCCTCTCCCCTTCACTCCTGATTGTCAGAGCGACTCCGGGAGCAGCAGGTGTGTTTGTGTTTGTGTAGGAGTGCGACTGGAGGACGGTGTTTGTGTTTGTGTTTGTGTTTGTGTTTGTGTGCGGTGTGTGCTGCTTATTGCTTATGCACATGGGTTTTTTTGCGCACAACAGCAACAGGTGTGTTTCGCTGGGTGTTTGGGGGTGTGTGTGTGTGTGTGTTTCTGTGTGTGTGTTTCTGTGTGTGTGTGTGTGTGTGTTTCTGTGTGTGTGTGTGTGTTTCTGTGTGTTTCTGTGGTTCGGTGTGTGTGTGCGTGTCTGTGTGTGTGCCCGCGGAGTGTGTTGGAGGCAAACAAACAAACACACACACACACACACACACACACACACACACTCCTCTCACTCAGCCAGCCAGATGTGCTCCTGACCCCGGGCTCAGCCTTGGAAATGCAAAGCGCGGTGCCTACCCCACGCTCCCGCCGGCTCAGGTACAACCAACTGTCACAAACAATGGAGAATATGCATACCGTGGGCTTGGGTTGCTACAACATGGTCCCAATGTAAATCACATCTCTCCTGTGCTCCGCCAGACAAGCAAGCTGCTAGCTCCGAGCGGAGGGGGGAGAGAGAGAGAGAGAGAGAGAGAGAGAGAGAGAGAGAGAGAGAGAGAGGAGGAGGAGGAGGACGGAGGCTGTGCCGGTAATTGACAGCACCTGAGAAACAAGTGACCCTGTGTTTCTCCTCGAATACAGAGAGAGTTGTCCCTTTTTTTTTTCTTTTTTTCCACACGGCGAACAGAGAGAATATCGAAAAACACATCTCTGTGATTACGCTGATTAAGACGAGACGACAGTGACGACCGGATTTATTTTTTTATTTTTTTAATTAGTCTGAGAGAGCCGTTAACGGGCGCATCACGCCGTACGTGCCTGCGCGGTCTGGGTGGGGGGGGCGGGGGCGGGGGCGGGGGGGGGGGGGGGGGGGGGGGGGGCGCTCGCTCGCCTATACTACGCTCGTGTACAAGAGAAAAACATCTTGAAACATCTGGAATGTCTCCCAGGTATGTTCAGGAACAACAAGCAAGTGCCTAGGAGCATGGGGGTGGGGGGGGGGGGGGCAGGGTGTGTGTGTGTGTGTGTGTGTGTGTGTGGGGCGTTCTTGTCATGTTAACTAGGGTAAAGTTCTGGAAGGGTATTGTTAAGCGTACGCTATCCTTCTGTAAGGAGTGACACGCGACAAGAAAAATCTGCGTAGGAGCTCCAGGACCAGTGGCCCTCAAAGCCTGCTAGGCAGCCTCGTCCCCGTCAGTAGCGCCGCGGAGCCGCTGAAAACCGGAACACCGATGAAGAGTTCGGCGTTTGGAGGCGAACTCAAACACTGCGTGGCGAAGTCGACCCTCCCTCTGTCTTACCGTGACAGCGTACGGTCCAACACACGCACCCCCCCCCCATGCCCCCCCCCCCCCCCCATTTCTCCTGCCAGCCACATCAACTGTCCAGGCCCTTTGTCTGTCACACACACACAAAAAAAATAAAAAACATTCATTTGCTCCAGAACCGGTCCCAGCTTTCTTCATTTCCAAGCAAAACAACGGAATAACATAGCAACGTCAATTCCATCCCGGGACAGATCTGAAGCAACACAAACACGGCCTCCGAGTTCTTTGAGCAAATTAGCCCTGATGAGTCGACCGCGTTCCGTCTCTGCGAATCGCTCCGCGCCCCTCTAAAGGAAAGCAGATGCCACCCAAAGCAGGGGCAACGCGGACGGGGGGGGGGGGGTTTGGGGGAGAACGTCGGGAGAACGTCGGGAGAACGTCGCACGATGATCACAGAAACAATAGGGGGGATTTTTACAGTAGGCACAGATCTAACGTATCCACAACTAAACCCCCAACTACGGTGTCGGGTGTTACGCTCTGTCAGAAACCATGAGGCTGAAATTATGTTGTTTGTTTTTTTTGGAAAAAAAGTATTGCATTGTGTCTCTGTGTTCCGGGTTGCCATGGTTCAAATTCTGGTTGCGGATTTCATTTGTCAGTCACTTAGGGCACAGAACATTGCATCTGACACCGGTGCTAATGTAGTCGTACTAGGCCTAGATTCACTGCTGCGGCTGAGCGGAGGCCCAGGCTACTTCAACTCGTCTGGAGCGATAATCGTTACGATTACAGGAGCTACTCATAATGTCAACGTGTCGTGTATTTCTGTTGTCCACCTTGCTGACATTTCACAGACAAGCCTGTATTTCCTTCTCCGTTACAAAGCCTCTCACAAAGAACCCTGTCCGACAAAAAAAAAAAACACACTCACACATTAACTGAAAAAAACCCTCCAAAAACACTGGAATTATTTCTCTGTGAGAAGCAGGGGAGAGGAAGAAAAAACGGCAAAAGAAAAGAAAGTGGTTCGGTGGAAGACAGAAACGCTGACACGTAATGCGTCGTGACAATCATGTTTGCAGGAATTCTGGGGTGTGTTTTTTTTCTTTTCTTTTCTTCAAATGTAATTCTTTGAAAAGGGAGACGGCGGGGATCCCGTCCAGAGCGGTTGTATTTTCCTTCAGGGACGTCAGTTAGGGGCTGACACCATGTATCTCTGTCCAAGGCTGTTAGGCTTGAGAACACCAAGTCTGAAGACTCTCGCTAATAACCGTGTCACTGCTGCACCAGAGCTAATGGTAAAATAATAAGGGGGGGGAATCGAGTTGCTAACTAAATACGAGAAACAGCCAGGGAGGAGGAGGAGGAGGAGGAGGAGGATGAGGAGGAGGAGAGGGCGAGGAAAAAAAAAGTGAGAGGAAGAGAGACTTCCAAAGTAGATGAGGGGGGGGAAAATGTCTTAAAAACAACATTTAAAAAAGGGATTTTTTTCTGTTTAAAAAAAAAAAAAGGGGGCCTTTGCGATGGGTGGTACTGTTGGTTTAGCCGGTTAACACGTTCCCTGTGCTACTGGTGGTAAACAGCAGAACCCCGGAGGTAATGTGAACCCTTTGATCTGTTCTTTCCACTGGCTAACCTCCCTCTCTCCTCTCCTCTCCTCTCCTCTCCTCTCCTCTCCTCTCCTCTCCTCTCCTCTCCTCTCCCCTCTCTTCTCTCCTCCCTTCCTCTCCTCTCCTCCCTTCCTCTCCTCTCCTCTCCTCTCCTCTCCTCTCCTCTCCTCTCCTCTCCTCTCTCCTCTCTCCTCTCTCTCCTTGGACCTGTTTATGCTAATGTCTGGTAGGATCTCTCTCTCCACAGAACTGAACCCTGTTAGTGGCCTTCAAAATGGAGGAGAAAGACAACTTTAGTTTTGTATCTTGTTTAAAAAATAATCATTTGGTGTGTGTGTGTGTGGGGGGACCTCTCCATTCAGAACCGCTGGTCTGACCAGGAGAGAGTGTGTGCAGGACTCATTTCACACGTCTCATCGGGTAATGATATGCAAAGTAATACCACGATCAATAAGGTTTAGTTAACAAATGGTAAAAACAACAACATATGTCCACTTGAACAACTTTTTCAGTCATATAACTAATACAACAATAAATACATTGTTGTTAATTCATGGGTATACTATTAACAATGGAAATTCTCCATATGTGTGCGTGCGTGCGTGTGTGTGTGTGTGTGTGTGTGTGTGTGTGTGTGTGTGTGTTGGCAGGTCAACCCAAATCAAAGGTATGAGTGGGTTTGTGTGGGTTAGTCAAAGCCATCACATCTCAGCTTTGCACAGGAAGAGGTAGACGGATCAGGAGAGGAGTGTGTGTGTGTGTGTGTGTGTGTGTGTGTGTGTGTGTGTGTGTGTGTGTGTGTGTGTGTGTGTGTGTGTGCGTGTGTGTGCGTGTGTGTAAATTACCCTCCACACCATACCACAGAGAGAGAGAGGCACAACTAACTTGCTGTCCAAATAATATTCACATCATGCCAGAGCCAGACTCTCCCCTGCCCTCCCCCCCCCCCCTCCAACATCTCTCTATTCTAATCTCAAACTCATCTTTTTTTTCTTTCTTACCTCCCAAAACCAACTCATATTTCATAGCCCCTATCTTTATATTTTCTATTATCCTGTTCTGAAAAATGTGACCCAACAGAGGCATTGTTTTGGGAAATAAAATATGAATCATCTTAGATAAAGATATCTCCCCCCTGTTCTCTCTTTTTTAATTCCACTCACTGGAGATTTTCAGAGTTAGCTGTCGGTTGGTCCAGGCTCTCTTTGTTTACCTCCCCCCCCCCCGCCCCCCCATCTCCAACACTTCAAAATAACTTATTATTCGCCTTCTCCGTGACATTCCTGTCAACACAAAAGTAATTTCTCACACACAAACACATCTCTCGGAAAAAATAGGGTTTCCCGAACCCTGGCGCAGGGGCTTGCTGACCAGCGCGCGGTGTCAGATTAGATAGTGACACCCAGAATCCACTGAGATGTACTACACAGCGCCCAGCCTTCTGTATCTGCACCCCTGCCATAATATATAATGGAGAAAGAAATAGGAAATATGAAGCCTTCAGCCTGTACGCACCTACGTTACATATGAGAGGAGATCCCATCTCTTCTGCTCTGTATTTAGTATTTCTGGTGAGTAATCTTTTGTCATTTTATCACAGGAAATGAAATAATGGGATGAGCGCCTAATGAAAAATGAGCCGGAGAGAGAGAGAGAGAGGAGAGAGAGAGAGAGAGAGAGAGAGAGAGAGAGGGAGAGCCGCAGCGAGGGAGAGTCTTTGGGAGACAAAAAGAGTAAATCTGGGGGTGAAGGCGTTCCTATAGGAAGGACGGTACAGTCTTTTCATCCCAAAGGTACTAAACACAGTACCGCGGTGTTGTGTTCGTTTTAAAGTGTAAATGACGTTTAATAAGACCAGAGACGGCTCAATGAGGAGCCGGGAAGCAAAAGGGCTGGAGAAGAAAAAAAAATAAAAACATTTATTATTCACAGAGGAA
>NC_139664.1:18450165-18452665 GCF_951799395.1 Argentina silus
TGACAGTCTGGTATGGTACAGGCCATAGAGTGTGTGTGTGTGTGTGTGTGTGTGTGTGTGTGTGTGTGTGTGTGTGTGTGTGTGTGGGTGTGGGTGTGTGTGTGTGGGTGTGTGTGTGTTTGCTCTCAAGGGTAAAACACCCATGTGCCAGTCTCATATGGCACAGCAGCATGTCACCCCCACCCTGCCACTCCAACTCTGTCACTGCTGTGTGTGTGTGTGTGTGTGTGTGTGTGTGTGTGTGTGTGTGTGTGTGTGTGACCGTGCGTGTGTGTGTGTGTGTGTGTGGGACCACCCCCACCCTGCCACTCCAGCTCTGTAAGGCACTGCTAATATTTGCCCGCCTCACTTTTAATACACATCAGCACCGCCAGTGTGTTTTCACTGTGCTGTCGCCAGCCAGAGAAAATATTTGCTTTTGTCCTCCCCCTCCTCCCCCTGCCACCCTCCCCTCTCCCCCACCCCCCCCGCCCCCCTTCCCCTTTTCCCCACACAGTCTTCCCTTGATGGATAAATGGCGAGTGGATTTGTTTTGCAAATTGTTACGCGGCCTAAACTGACAGAACTTGTGTGGTAAAGATACATGTAAATAGTTGACAGTGAGAACATTCTTTTTTTTCCGTGATGGTTGTGGGACCATTAGGAGGGCTCTCTCTCCCTGACAGAGGCGTGCTTATTGAGAGAGTAACTCTACCCGGCTCATGGACCCAACCAGAGGCTACCCAGTATGCACGCCTTCTAATCGTTAAAATGAGTGGCTTTAGGCCCTCACACGTGTGGACACACACACACACACACACACACAGACAGACACACACAGACACAGACACAGACAGACACACACACACACACACACAGACACACACACACACACACACACACTCAAATAGCTGGTGTGTTTTATGTCTTGTGCTTTTCCAATGCGATGTGAAACCTAGTGACATGGTAAGGTAGGGTCTCTTAAAGAAAACATTACAGTATCATCACACACCACTTCACACATCCCCTCCTCTGGACATATCAAAGCCCAGCTAAGCTGTCAAGAGCCCAAATTAATCAATTTCAAATTGAACAGAAAATTGTTTCCTACTTTCCAAAAGGTACTGATTTGGAGCAATCTCGAAAGCTCTGGAAAATACCCAGCCCCCCCCCCCACCCCCGCCCCCTTCCTCTCTCCGATTCAGAAATAAAAAAGGGAGAGAAAGAGAGAAAAGAGAGAGAGAGAGAGAGAAAAGGCTGGGGTCTAATTAGGAGTAATTACTGCCTTTTCATTTCCAACATGATGAAATAATTTGATTCTTTTTAAGACGGGGGTCTGGTTTGCCTCAGAACAGACAAAGTGCTCCTGCGTTGAGTTAGAAAGCGCTGGCGGGACAATGGCGCTCCTTCTCAGAGCTGGGCCCAGACGAGGGTGGCGCGGCGGCGGGCCATAAATCATGCCAAAGGTAGGGGCCCCGCCTCCTCCTCCTCCGACAGAGCTGTTTGACGGTGCCCCCCCCCCCCCCCCCCCCTCGCTCCTTCCTCTCCGCTGATGGCCGCCATTCGTGGATGACCCACATTAGAGCCATCGAATAAACACGGAGAAGACTCGTGGAGACAGGCTGGGGGCGTGCGGACAGAGGGGACGTGACACGATCGGGAGAGGTGTGTGTGTGTGTGTGTGTGTGTGTGTGGGGACATATGTGCTAGACTTAGGAGCCTGCTGTGGCTCTATAATGTGTGTGCAGGACCCAAGTTTTTAAGTCTTTAGTCATACGTACAGTCGTCAAAATACGGTCTCCCTGACCCCCCCCCCACAACCCCCCCCCCCCCCCCCCGCCCCGGAGTTGGTGCAAAAAAACAGCCTGTATGTAGAAGCACCACACAAACTCTCGAAACGATACAATGCTTAAATACGGACATTTAGACAAAAAGGTAGGTTTCAGATTCTAAAATGACAACGTGTCACCCGAGCTCCTCGTGAGCAAATTGTTCCATCAACTGCAGATGAGAAGAGAGAGAGAGAGAGAGAGAGAGAGAGAGAGAAAGCGAGAGGGAGTGGGGGGGGTCAGAGAGGAGGAGGAGAGAGAGTGAAACGAGAGAAGGAGAGCGAGAAGGACAGAGGAGGGATATCGGGGGCATAATTACAAGCCAAAAGCGGGGAAATTAGCATAGAAAATGAGAGCTGGGCTCAGGTCTCCCAGAGGTTTCACCATTAGGAGAGTCAAGGTAAGAGAAGAGAGCTCATTCATTTCCACTCCTTTTCATCTTCCAAAGGACAAGAGCACATGTAGGTCTCTCAGACCTAAAAGAGCTGGTTAATCAACAGAAAACTCTTTCATGTTCCAGAGAGGAAAAAGCATGAGACACCTCTAGTAGCGATGACAGAAATGAAAACAGTTGCGGTGGGCTAATCGTTTGACATTCAATAAAAACATTTTTTTTTTTTTTAAATGATACTGTGATATTGGAGGATAAGCAAGCTCTACACAATTTAACACGGCCAGAATGATTACCCTGA
>NC_139664.1:18460165-18468638 GCF_951799395.1 Argentina silus
TCAGACACACGCGCGGGGCTAGGGCTGACGGGGGGTGGGGGGGTGGGGGGGGGGAGGACAGATGACCAGCCGAGCAGAAGGAACTGCGAGCCAAATAACTCACACGTCTCCGTGGCGTCAGGGGGAATTCGGCGCTCCGCGAGAGACGCCGGGCCTAAGTGTTCTGACGCCTAATTACCACCGCCATCACCGTCACCGTCGCTGTTGGCCCGGGCGCACGCCATCTCGGACAGCCCTTTGTAGTTTACGCACACGGGGGAAGAAACAAGTGCTGGGGGTGGGAGTGGGGGGGGGGCGTGTGGTTGGGGTGGTGGTGTGTGTGTGTGTGTGTGTGTGTGTGTGTATGTGTGTGTGGAGGGAGGAGGAGAGGGAGGGGGGGGGGGATGTGAGGTCTGTTTAAAGTTAAGGGGAGAGAAGAAAACGTCCCGAGACTCTTTCCTGACTCATCAAAACGGTTCTTTATTCTTCTAGATATAATGGTAAAGAAAACATCTCCCCTGAATATGATATCATCCTAGTTTTCCCAGACACAGCACCTCGACAACCACCTCTGAAGCCTGCTGAGGTCTGTGTGTGGGGAGGAGCGCTGTGTGTGTGTGTGTGTGTGTGTGTGTGTGTGTGTGTGCCTGTGTGGGTGGTGGATGGTATATGTGCGTGCGTGCGTGTATGCATGCCTACGTCTGCTAAATGCCATAAATGTAAATGTAAATGTACATACGTGTGTGTGTGTGTGTATGTGTGTGTGCAATGTAGTCCACACGCGTGTGTATGTACAGTAGGTGGAAGCCTACCCTATCGCATATGCAATGCGTACAGTAAAGAGTACGTGGTCAGTCCGAATTAAAGCCAAACCAAGTGTTTTGCTCTAAGGAGTATTCTCCCAGTGCAGTCCCATGCCATCAGCCGGAGAGTAAATTGGATTACACGGCCGTCATTGAATCCTTCACCAAGGATTTGTGTCGGAGCATCCATGCAGGCTCAAACATAGGGGGCAGCCTGGCTATCAAAAAAAAACAAAAAAAACGGGTCCAATCTAATTGAGGGCTGGTGGTATGTTTTACACAATCATACACACACACATGCACACAACGAGGGCTCGTGTCCGACAGGGAGGGATAGGGGAAGAGTCTGGCATCCCACCACCAGCTAATCGGCCTGACAGAAAGAAAATAGAAGAGGCGGACTCCGTCAAAACACGCATAGCCTGTGGAGGGAAGGCTAATAATAATCATTTAAAAAAAAAAAGGCTAAAGCTTGTCCTTTCCGCCGAGTCTGTCTGATCATACAACAGTCACGTTATCTTACAACACGGCTTTTTTTTTTTTTTTCTTTTTTTTTTTCCGCTGTAAGTGTCTTCTTAAACAAGATGAAATAAACTGCGAATAAAAGATAATTGAGTTTACATATCCGAGCCGGGGCAAGTGTGTTCAACGAGGACTGTCCGCTTACATCAGCTCTGTTACAGGACTCGGGACTGCCAGTGTCTCTGTTACAGGAATAAAAAAAAAAGATATAAAAAAAAATAAAAATAGAGGGGCTTAAAATGTAAACTAGGCGAAGTGAGAGAAGAGACACTTTTTCAGTAAGCGACCTCATCCTCGGTCTCCTGGTCAATACCTGCCGGCGCCACGGGAAGACCGCTCGCACACATGAGAGCACACGCGCACGCGCGCGCACACACAATGACAGACACACACACACACATACAAAGACAATGACAGACTCACACACACACGCACACGTACACACACACACACACTCACACACACAAACACAATGACAGCCTCTCACACACACACACACACACACACACACACACACACACACACACACACACACACACACACACACGGGTAAAGGGATGCCTTCACAACCAACAGATTGCCTCTGTGACTCCAGATAAAATTGATTTTTTTTTTTCTTTTTCCCAAGGAGGTGCTAGGCAGGTTTTTAACCTAACACTCTAACCCGTGTGTTAATGGACAAAGAGACATCATGTCCATTGATCCACTAGAGTCTGCGCGTCACTAAATGTCTCAGGGAAAAACAACACTGAGGTCTCCATGTTCCTGGTGCCTCTGTGACATCTCTGGAGGAAACATGACAATTCAACTCACTTCAACCACGCTGAATATCTAGTGTACTATATTAACAATTCATCTACGATTTGGCCTATCACCATCATCATCATCACCATCATCATCATCGTCGTATTGTTTAAATGTGCCTGGGGACTTTCACCCTGGTGTTTTCACACAGAGAGTAAACTAAGGGTGGCAAGAGTTGTTGTTCTAACGCAGCAAATATCTTCACAACAATAAAACCGTATTTGAGATTCAGCACAAAGTTTGGCCCAATGCACCTGCAAAGAAGATAGGAGGACAAAAGAAATGACTTCCCCCCCTGGTGTTGCATATCCTGTGCGCTAATTATTGCGAAATAAAAATATATTACAATTAATAATACATTAAAGACAACCAGCGGAAAAAAGAAAAAAAAGAAAAAAAAAGAGAGGAAAAAAAAAAATCCCAGCCATAAAACATATGTATATTTAATATGAATCTCCCTGAATCAATACCCTCAATTAGCAACTGCAACCAAATTGCCAGCCGAAGCATAATGACTCTTAGGTCAGTAGGTATTATTCACAGTCACTTTGGTTTACCGCATTAGGACAAGACAGGACGCCGGGCAAAAAATTATAAATTCCATCTCCATATCTGTCCTTTTCTGATTTAGATGGATGAAGAATAATTAACTCCTAATTATTCAGATCACTTAAGGCACTTTTTCTGAATCCACAAAGAGGCGATGCGGCCGTCCCTGTCAACCCACTTCAGCTGCTATCATTTGTAACAATCCTACAACTTGACCAGTGATGAGTCTGGAGAAGAAGAAGGGAAAAAAAAAAAACTGTCTGCCCCCCCCGTCCCCCCGTCCCCCCCCCCCCCTCTCTCCACCAACCCCCATGTTCTACCTCAGAGGGTTTTAAGGAAGCTCACTTCCTTTAAATTCACCCGTATGCAAATTTTAAGATGTGATTTGCATTTTAAAGTATTTAACTCCCCATATTTATTGGGCTCTGAGGCCTTGCTGATCATTGATTTATGTGCTTCCGGCAATCATATTTCCATATTTTGTGTGGTTTTTAACGACAGTAATAATTCAAATATGCAAAAAGTTGTTCTTTGAACGATATCTTTAATTATATCCTCAAAGCATCATTCCTTTTTCTCTCTCTCTCTCTTTTTTTTTTTTTTTTTTTTTAAATGGGATTGTCCTGGAAAAAAAAAAAAAAAAAAAAAAAAGGGCTAAAAATGAGAAACTGCATCGAGGTCTCAAGACGTTGATGGGCCAAACTCTAGTCGGTTACCGTATGCGCACGGAGACGTCCTCTCGTGTTTGCCCGTCTTGAAACCCGCAAACAGACTCAGGGACACGGGGTGGTCTGCTGCAGAGGGACCCGCGCGACCTTGTCCCCGAACCCCCTTTATTAATGGTGACATTCTTTCACGACAAATCCGATCTCAGATCGTGAAATTCGTCTCCATGCTCCGAAAAAAAAAAAAAAAAAAACAACAAGGAGACCTTCCCCCTCTGTTTTGCCGCTAACACCGAAAGTTTCCCTGTCACGTCTCCTTATTAGACCTGTCATGGTCGCTGCGTGCTCTTATGAAAGCCATCAGGCGACGGATTATTAAAAGTGGCGGATTCCCGCCACCGTTTGGCCTATCAGCATCACGGAGCAGCCGTCAAACTTGTCCGGCGACCGTGCGCAGCCGGAGAGGGTCTCTGCGCATATTCCCTTTGTCACCCCTGCGCACGGGGGAAACTTTTTAGAATAATTGCTCACCCATGTACGAGCACGAGTGACTAATATATTAGATTAACCGTGTTTGGTTGCAAAGGGGGTGGATGGGTGGTGGAGGGAGGGAGGGAGGGAGGGGGGGGGGGGGAGTATTTTATTATCTTTTCAGTTGGTAGGCTGCATACTGTGTCAGTCGACATGAAAAGAAATGAAGGGATTAATTTACCACCATAGACCCTGCACATTAGCCTACAGTAATACACTGTAAAATAGCCTTGTTGTGTGTCAATTATGTGTCACAGATTCCGGCAAACATACATCAACAGAATAATATTAGTCCCATGCACTGCTTCAAGGATATTATAAAGATACAAAATGTGTCCGTATGAAATGTATATAATGATGTCATTTGTATGTACCAGGTTAACAATTTTAATATGTATATTGTAATTCTTTAAAAAAAACATAACATAACTAATTTTCATGGATGTCAATATTCGTCATTGCACATATGACAAACATGATGATGATGATGATGTTTATATAAAAACATTTACACTCATTTGTAGTTATTTATTTGTACCCTTAAGACAAAACATGAAAACACAGCAGATCTTGTTAAAGTTATGAGGCCAATTACAATAATTTGACATTTAATATGGCCAGCATAAATATTAATATGTTATGAAATGCATGGATAAACAAATTAACATAATCTACATGGGTATTATTATTATCACTATTACTGTTATTATTATTATTATTATTATTATTATTATTATTATTATTATTATTATTACTGGTACAGTTATTATTATTATTAGTAGTAGTAGTAGTAGTTGTAGTAGTAGTAGTAGTAGTAGTAGTAGTAGTAGTAGTACTAGTATTAGTAGTAGGATTATTATTGTTACTGTTATTACTATTGTTATTATTTATATTATTATGCTAAAATACACTGTAACGTGTAATAGTGTGCAGCATTTGACCGTGTTGTTTTGCACAGGGCACTCTGGTTGTAACTCCTGGGATCCTGCGGTAGCTGACTTTAATACAAGCCAAACACATTAGCACAGATCCCCTTGGAGGACGCTCTTCACCCTACTGTTTAACTAGCACTGCTGAGCACTGCACTGAACGCACACGACATATGTTACAACCCCGTCTGCCCTTGATAGGGCCGGCATACCACTCTCCACACACAGATCAACACCGTCTTGAAACTACTAGTGTTTAACAAGTCTTTTTTGTGAAATTAAGCCTTTGAGAAGAAGAAGTAAACATGTAAACACATACACACACACACACAAAATACAGGAACACTGTCAATTACCAAAAAAAAAAAAAATATATATATATATATATCCTCATAGTAGTTCTATTATAATTCTCAACAAAAGTTTCCAAAATAAGAAAAAAAAGAAAAAAAAAAGAAAAGAAAAAAAAGAAGAAGAAATCAATTAGGAACCGTGAAAATCCTTCATGTACGCCACTACCGTGAATCAGATAGGAAACTTTTACTCTCTTCCTCTCCAGGAAAGGTTATCGCCTAGTATCTTATTGCCTTTTACCTGTTCCTATTCACTGTGAACATGCACTGATTTGAATAAGCACTGCTCCAGCAGGCCTCTTATCTGATCACAGACGTGTGTGCAAACACAGCCGTATCAGGTGCCCACCATCTCTCTCTCTCCTGGAGAAAGAGAGAAAGAGAGAAAGAGAGAGGGGTGGGGGGGGGGGGGCAGAAAGAGGAGCGTTTGTGCATCTGGGATCTGTTGCCTGATAACAGGATCTCGGAATAATCAGAACCAGAGTGGAAATGCAAAGTGACCGAGAAACGGAGGAGGCAACAGCAGCAGCAACGTATCCCTCTCTCCAAACCGTTCTCTCCAAACCGTTCCCTTTGCTTTTGCCTTCTTCCCCCCCCCCTTTTTCACTTGTAGTTTTGTTTGTTCTTGACTTGTTCATATTTACAATAAATCTACCAGAACGACTAACTGACCCAAAAAGGCATTACATTACATTTATAATTTAGATCCGACAAATACGGACCGAATTTTGGAGTGAATTATTATACAAATAATATCCTGCTTAATTAAATTATACGCGCGTACGTAAAATTCAGCTCCTTTTTTTTTTTTTATTCGCCGCAACAATTACCTACTAAAATGGAATCGTGATATTGGAAAACAATGCTTTCATTCACATCTTGGCGTGGAGATTTTTGTTGATTTCTTGGGTTACGACGGCAGTTAAAATGAGTCGCTTAATGACGAACAGGTTTTGCGTTTCACTGCGTTGTTTCCTTTTCGCCTGTAGAAGGGCACGGATCTGGTTCGGAAGGCAACAGTCAGTGAGGTCGGCAGGAATGGTAGCGACATGACTTCAGGAAAAAGGTATCCTCGGGAAGGTTACACACGCACACCCGCGCACACACACACACACACACACACACACTGCTCATTTCCCCACTCCTTTTAGCTGGCTAACCTGCTCTCTTCATTAGGGTGCTGTGCGGAGACTTATCAGTAGTAGTCTGTAGTCTTTGTCCTTGCTGTAATTGCCCTCTCGGTACGTCGCCCCCCCTCCACCCCCTCCCACCCCCCCCACCCACCCACCGTCAGCCCCCTCGTGACAGGCCGGCGAGGCGCTCGAGTGGGGGGATCTCCTGAGAGCGGCTGATCGGGCCCTGAGGTCCGCCAGAGTAGAGAAGCTTGTCCTAGTTAAAGCACTACCAGGAGGGACACCCAAACACCAATTCTGCTTCTGACTAGCACGCTCTCTCTCCCTCTCTCTCCCTACCTCTCCCTCTCCCTCCTCACCTCTCCACTCGTACAATGATACACTCTTTCAGAAAGAGAGGGATTCAATTCATATGCAACATCATTAAAACTAGGCCCTTGTTTAACTATTTATGTGTGATTTTTTTTTTGTTTTTTTTTACGTGTTTGTGTTTAATTGTGTAATTTGATTTAAATGAGCTGAAATGAGCTGTTTGTTTGTGGATGAGATATAGTGTCTCATTTCCTGGCGTGCATGATATAAAGTTGTATCATCGTTTAGAAACAGATTTATTTGCATAAACATAATGTCATGACAACGTGGAATATGTTCTTTTCACATGCGGTACGTCTGCTATACATTGAACGGCTATTTCTATTCACTGCTGTTCCTTTCATATCGAAGGGAAGGGGTAAAAAAAAAAAACATGTATAATGTAGGAGCTAACATGTACCACACAATATTCACAATTCACACTCCAACTCCAAAAATAACACTGGATTGCATCCCCTTCGGTTTGTAAAAAGTAGAATGGCGCCATCTACTGTTCGTGACGGACCACAGCGCCTGGATCCAGAGTCCCTGCCCCCTCCCCGATAAATGGATACTTGAGTTGAGAACGCTAAACTGGAACTCAACAAACACATTAGCATGTGTGTATTCTCTCTAATGCTTTTGCACCAGTGAAAAGATGTCTTGGGTGGGGGTGGGGGTGTGGGGGGGGGGGGGGCTGATGGGAGCTTGTTGAGGGGGTGTTTGGGAGAGTGACCTGAGTGGGCCGGTGTAATGTCGCCCCTTAATTTGGAATTTAACCGTATCAGACACAGACCTATCAGTGTTCCCGCCTTATACTGACCCCTGTTCGTTTGCAGAATAAACTGAATCAATGAATAAACGCTTTGTGTTCAGAGCGCCCCCCCCCCATCCGCCCTCCCTCCTCCCCCACCGCCCCTTCCCGCCTCCTCGCCGCTTTCCCGCGGGTAATCGATGTGTCAGCGTTTTCACGGACGGCTGCGGGGTTGAGCCCCCTACCCTACCCAACCCTACACACACACACACACACCCCGCTCGGCGGAGCGAGGGTTAACGTGGCGAGAAACGAGAGGCGAGAGCGAGAGAGAGAGCGAGAGAGAGAGAGAGAGAGCGAGAGAGAGTAGGAGGCTGACGCTGGCCGTGGCGTTATTCGAGACAGCAGGCGGCGTCTCCCCCTGACCCCCCGTGTCTGGGCCTCCTCCTGGAAGAGCCGACCGGGCCTGACGCTTCTGGATGTCCGAAGGGGACCGGGGGGCGTCTTCGCCACCGTCCCTGTCCCTGCCCAGTGCCCTCCTTGGTCCTGACGCCTCCCCTGTCCCAAAATGTATCCCCCCCCCCCCCCCCCCCAGGGCGCTCTGGTGGCAGTTGTGATGATCCAGAGGTTTTGAGAGGAGCCCAGCGCGCCTGTTCTAACCCCTCCAACCTGCTAAACTCCCCACATCAGCCCTGAGGCTGCAGCAGATCCAGGCAGACAGAGGCTGGCCAGGGCAGAGATCTGCTTTTACCCAAACAACATACCCAAACACAGACAGACACCTTCCAAACAAATCTACAATATGTGTGTGTGTGTGTGTGTGTGTGCGTGTGTGTTACTTTTGGTGATGTGCATACATAACCCTGCATGTACTCACACAAACGTGCATCGACGCACGAGCATACACACACACCGATCCCCCAAAAACAAACACACACACACGAGCACGCACACACACACACACACGCATGCACATCGCACTGCTGCATCCACATCCACACATCCACCACACACCACAAGCCTTGGGAGAGTGTGTGTGTTTTTCTTCCGGGTGGGGGGGGGTGGGGGGTATTTTACACCTCCCGTGGGAGGGGCAGAGA
>NC_139664.1:18471338-18531338 GCF_951799395.1 Argentina silus
TGTGTGTGTGTGTGTGTGTGTGTGTGTGTGTGTGTGTGTGCGTGTGTGTGTACATGTGTGTGCGTGCGTGCGTCTCTCTCTAACCACACTCTTGGTCAAAGCTCTAACACATTTACAGCACTTTATTTTTTTTGCTGGAGGGCTTGTGAGACATGAGCCTTTTTCCTCATTAAAGGTGAAGCTGTGTTTAACCAAAGCTGTTTGCTCTGGCGTACTGTGTGTGTTTGTGTGTGTGTGTGTGTGTGTGTACGTGTGCGCGCGTGTGTGTGTGTGTGTGTGTACAGCGGAGGCAAAAATAAACATGTTCGTTCCCGCGAAGGCTTTAGGAGAACACAAAACGGTACAAACTTAAACAGTTTACACAGAATTACTGAGAGAGAGACACTAAATCACTACAAATATGTCTCCATCTTTGCAGCGGCGGTAGGAGCAGCAGCAGCACAAGCTGAACATTTTTAGTCAATTCCCAGATTCCGTGTTGAACAGCCTTACGTGTCCAAGTAAACACGGCGAGAAGCTGGGAAACATCTACCTGGGGAAATGCGCTGAACTGAACAGAACAGAACATATGGTATTAATGCAGTCTTTCTCCGTGCTGCTCGGAGGCCTAGGATTGCGTACAGGTAGACGAAGGGAAGGAGGAGCGATACGGAGACATATGGTCCTCTGTGGCTCAGTGGGTAGAGCGTGGCGCTAACGACGCTAAGGTCGTGGGTTTGATTCCCGCTGGGACCGTAGATACCGAGAAATGGATGCACACGCTGCAATGTAAGTCGCTTTGGATAAAAGCGTCCGCTAAATGGCGTATATACACTCACCGGCCACTTTATTAGGTACACCTGTTCAACTGCTCGTTAACGCAAATATCTAATCAGCCAATCACATGGCAGCAACTCAATGCATTTAGGCAGGTAGACATGGTCAAGACGACCTGCTGAAGTTCAAACCGAGCATTAGAATGGGGAAGAAAGGTGATTTAAGTGACTTTTAACATGGCATGGTTGTTGGTGCCAGACGGGCTGGTCTGAGTATTTCAGAAACTGCTGATCTAATGGGATTTTCACGCACAACCATCTCTAGGGTTTACAGACAATGGTCTGTAACCCAAAAAGAGAAAATATCCAGTGAGCGGCAGTTCTCTGGGCGAAAACGCCTCGTTGATGCCAGAGGTCAGAGGAGAATGGCCAGACTGGTTCGAGATCATAGACAGGCAACAGTAACTCAAATAACCGCTCGTTACAACCAAGGTATGCAGAAGACCATCTCTGAACGCACAACACATCGAACCTTGAAGCAGACGGGCTACAAAAGGGGGTCCAACCCAGTACTAGCCAGGTGTACCTAATAAAGCGGCTGGTGAGTGTATACATATATCCCTTCATCCCTCCCAACACAGAGAATCAGTATATTGTTCGTGTGACGGTTTACGATCAACTTCTCCAACCCTAACGGACCACCGAGCTCAACCAATCCAGGCCCCGACTGCTGTCCTATTTGAGGATAGGACAGGATAGGACAGGATAGGACAGGATAGGACAGGACAGGATAGGACAGGATAGGACAGGATAGGACAGGATAGGATAGGATAGGACAGGATAGGACAGGATAGGACAGGATAGGATAGGATAGGACAGGATAGGACAGGATAGGATAGGATAGGATAGGACAGGATAGGACAGGACAGGATAGGACGCCCTTGAGTGTCCCAGAGAGAGGACCTCACAGTGTACTGCTGCATACAAAACAACAGTGTACATGACACACTCCACACACTCTAGAACAACACAGTCTACATGACACACTCCACACACTCTAGAACAACACACTGTACATGACACACTCCACACACTCTAGAACAACACAGTCTACATGACACACTCCACACACTCTAGAACAACACAGTGTACATGACACACTCCACACACTCTAGAACAACACAATCTACATGACACACTCCACACACTCTAGAACAACACAGTGTACATGACACACTCCACACACTCTAGAACAACACAGTGTACATGACACACTCCACACACTCTAGAACAGTGGTTCCCAAACTTTTAACAGTCATGTACCCCCTGTGGGTTATTTTGTAGCCTAATTGATATTCTATGAACATTATCCCTTACATATTAGACATTGTGATAATATTATTCTGTTGGATAGGGTGCATGCATTTATTTTTGGTACTGAGACTGCAGTCGGCTATTCAACAGGACTGTTCGGGAAGGTAAATCACAGATTTAGTTCGCGTACCCCCCTAGATCGATTCACGTACCCCACTTTGACAATAGTGGCTCTGGAGCAACACTACAGTGCGTTCGTGGCGTGATAGGAGGTAGTGAAGGCGTGGCCCGCCAGGTGAGGTACCGTGTTGTACTGTACTGTACTGTACTCACCCACAGATGTGACACTTGTACTCCCTCATGCCCAGGTGTCTCTTCACGTGGTTCCTGGCGTCCCCCAGCTGGGCCGTGGCGAAGTTGCAGATCTTACACTTGAACGGCTTCGACCCTGCGAAAAACAAAAGAGGTTGATTCAATGATAGGCCGACGTGGAGTAAGCGTTAAAAAAACGCTAAAAACCACAGACATGATGACGGCTTGATAGCCTACTGAGAGTGGAAGGTCGTCTGTGGATTACGCCAGAAGGGGGCGCACTTCTGATGTCACAACGTCCAACGGACCCCTTTCTGAACCGCGGAAATGCACACGCTGCTGACAATGACAGAGTGAAACATGTTGATGTATGTGAGGTGTGTCGTTCCCTCTGTGAAATAACCCCGAGCTGCTACGTTACAGCCTCGAAAAGGAGACCGCTATCAAAACAGACGCCTCAAGTGAAGAACCAATGCATTATAAAAAAAAAAAAAAAATGACAGAACCATACTACTAAGTGCCAGTCTTCTCTCTCTCGCTCTCTCTCTCTCCTTCTCTCCTTCTCTCTCTCTCCTTCTCCGTGTCACTCTCTCCATCTCCTCTAGTCTCACCTACTCTACCTTGCCTCTGGATGGGTAAATTGCATTCCAAAGGTCAGGGGGAATACGTAAATCAATTCTGTGTGCGGTGTTCGCTCCACCGCTCCATCACTGAAGCACTAATCACTCTGCCGGGCTTCACACGGAGGTTTCCTCCTAATTATTGTCATTAATAAGTCCGGAGGGTGGGGTGGCGTTTGAGAGAGTGGCACAGTCCCTGCCCGCCATCCGTCATTTAAGAGCAGAGAGAAAGAGAGAGAGAGAGAGAGAGAGAGAGAGAGAGAGAGAGAGAGAGAGAGAGAGAGAGAGAAAGAAAGAGGGAGAAAGAGAAAGAGAGAGAAAGACAGAGAAAGAGAGAGAGAAAGAGGGAGAAAGAGAGAGAAAGACAGAGAGAGAGAGAGCTAGGGCTGCTGGAGGGCTCTTAAGGACCAGAGGTAGACATCGGAGGACGGGGCTCATTGTGATGCATGGAAAGGAATGAGGAACGGTATCAAAACCCAATCCCTCATTCCAATCGATACTTTACAATAAGCCCCGTCCTCTGATTTCTACCTCCACCAGCCTCCCCTGCTGCGGACCGCCAGAGACTTGGCGGCTGGATGGGATGTATTCAATCAAACACACACTGCAGCAAGCAACACAGAATGCATCTTTCTCACGACATAGCATTTGTTTCAGCTTATCGCGTTGACACGTTTAGGTTCGTTGTCATCAGTGTTGTTCTTTTTCGGCAGTGCGGGTTTGATTGAAGCCCTGAATGTGTGTCACGTCGAAGGTGCGGAAGATAAAAAATAAGATCGGAAGAAAAGAAAAATAGCGCGCATAAGAACCGTACCGGTAGATCGTGCTAGACCAGCGATAGGCCGCACACAGGCTATAGACTGCAATATGACACGCCCGTCTTCTCCGGCTGGGAACCTCCTATGATATACACGCATGCATCTTTTAGAAACCCGCTCTGAGTGAATATCCCAAGACGTACTGCAATATTTATTTCAGGGGCAGCCGCTGATTTGATTAAGCACTTTGTGTAGATTACTAATTCGTTCATACACGGTTCACTTGCTGAGAGCTGCGAGTACGACACATTGAATTTTAAGCTGGTAACGAAGATTGAAAGCCAAGCGTGTGCTAACAAGGCCCACAAACAGGGGAGGGAGGGGGGGAGGGGGGGTGGGGGGCTTCACACATGAGCGGCAGCAAATCCCGGCCTCTTCATTTTGCCCTAACACACACATGAAAAACAGACGCGCGTACACACAGGCACACAGGCACGTGCGCACACATACACACACACATACATACACACACACACATACACACACACACACACACAAGCTGAGGTGAAGCAGGAGGAGAGACAGGCGCATGGGGACCAGGTTTGGGCAGATGGCTGCGTGAGAATGAGACATGGCAGGAGAGGAGAGAGAGACGTTACCATCCCTCACTTCTCACTTCTCTTCATATTAATACTCCACCACTCCACTTAAACAGCCTCCACGAAACTGAAATTGACCATCAATGCAGTGTCATGTTAAATTAATATTGCCATCCACACAGGGCGAAGTGGCTGCCTCACATCTGCCAAGAGACAGGGAATGACTAATTCATTTCCTTGGAATAAAAAAAAAAAAAGGTTTCCCTCCACTCCCATCCATATTAGGACAGGGTTATATCTGAAACCTTTTTTACTTGCAACGTGATCTCAGAATATGTAAGGTTTGGCATAGACCTTCCTCCATGATTTAGGCCTCTAAATAAAGGCTAAATAATCACAAAGATAGGCCTGCTATGGCCTATTTTCATTTACTGATGGGTCTGTTTACACCGTAGGATAAACAGTGTTATCTGGAGAGATTCCGATATCCTACTGGTCTCTATTCTAGGCCCAAAGACGAGACAAGCTAGCTGCTGTAATGTAATGTAACTTTACTCTTCACTCCGTCAAAACCCCTCTGAGCATGTATGTGTGTGTGTGTGTGTGTGTGTGTGTGTGCGCACATGTGCGTGTGCGTGTGTGTGTCCATTACTCCAGCCCTCCCCACTGCTGAGAAGGTCAGACAGCTCTCTCCAGTGAAAAAGTGACCAATTTAGCTCAAAATGCAAATCCACTTGCATCCTCATTGGCAAAATGCGAGTGTGTGTGTTTTTTTTGGTTTAGTTTTTTTTCCCTCTTCTGGGACAAATTGACAAATATGCATGCAGCTTCCCACCATCTCCTGATTCCACTGATTAATCAAGTAAATAAAGAACCCAGGCTTAATTAAAAGGATCTGGATGTGCTCCCAGCGCTGTAACATTGTCAGACCTCCACATCCCCGCTTTACATAGCGGCAAACACCGGCCCCCCAGGATAAATGACCACACACACAAGGTGAATAATTCAACGTAATGAGGGAACTTACCAATAATAATAGCTTGCATACGCCGTCAGAATGTGAAGACATAGGTACATTTGGCAAATAAGAGGCGTCAACGAAAACAAGAAATGCAATCTCGTAAATAAAGACATAATTCAAAAATGAGGAGAAAAAAAAAAAGGAAAGAGGGTCTCAAAAATAAGGACATGATTCAGTCGAGACCTCCAAATGTGTCCTTGACTTTGAGAACGCCATCTTTTTTTTTTTTTTAAGTGTGACTGTTTTCATTTGCTTAAGTAGGCCCGAATACTTTTCCATGAGCTCAACTCTGACTAATGACACGGTGTGTAAAAGCATGGTTACATGTAATACTGAGTAGGCTGCACGCGTGTTTGATACAGTTCCTCATTCCATTCCGTGCATTACAATGAGCCTGTTCCCCCCGATCTCTACCTCCGACACCAGCCTCCACTGGCTATAGCGCTCCATAGGGAGAAAACCAGAAGATTCAATAAAAGTCAAAACCCAGAATCTGGATGCATCACGACGCTGCTCTGCTGCTTTACGCTGTCTGAGGTAATCTTTTCCTTTGTGTTTGTCCGTTCAGGGCCGTGGTGGCCGACCCTCCTCAAGGAAAGCTACAGGCTGGGCAGGCTTTAGTTCTGGCCCAACTCTTACACACCTGATTCTACACATCAACAGTTATCTTGCCGTTATGTTTCTCAATGGAATCCTTTTGGGAAGTTACCCCAGCAAAACATTGCTTAAATGTTAAAGCGAACCATCCACTCTCTCACACAAACACACACACACACACACACACACACACACACACTATTCATGCTACCATGGCTACTGCCCAATATTGTTGTTGTGTTTCTGCTGCTAATACCATGTCACCTTATGTTATTGTTTTGGGTTTTTATTTAATTATTGTTATATTGCATTACATTGTTGATTGTTTGATAGTTGTTTGTTGCAGTGTTGAGGAGCTAGCTTGCCCTAAGCATTTCATTACACCGTCTACGGCTGTATTCTCTGTATTTGATAAATAAACTATGATTTGATTCGATTTTTGATACACTGGGGTTGGGCAGGTATAAGGTATCACTGGGTGAATACGGTATTTAAGGTTATACCGGTTTATTTCTTCCAATACAGTCCATACCGTCTCCATCTGTATTTTGCCATTATTATACCCACCAACGTTTGTTTAATAAACATCGTCCAAATTAAACTGCCACACAAGCATCACAATATCAGCATAATCAATCATTCTTGTCTGAGGGCAAAGGGGGTGGGGGGTCATAAATCTGACTTGATGAGAGAGAAACTAATTGCCGTAGATTTACTACAAGTTCGGGTCATGTTGAAAGTCTGCGAAAAGGTATTACCGTATACAGGGGTATTTTGGAGGGAAGGTAATATATATACGCCATTGAGCTGACGCTTTTATCCAAAGTGACTTACATTGCAGTGAGTGCATACATTTCAGTATATATGGTCCCAGCGGGAATCAAACCCACAACCTAAGCGTTGTCAGCGCCATGCTCAACCAGCTGAGCCACAGAGGACCAAGGTATACCGGTTTGAGGATTCTAATACCGGGCCAAGCCTACCGTACACAGTTTGGGTTGGTTCTATAAGCTGTTAGTCCCCGGTAATAGACCCAGAAGTAGGAAGATCATCATCAACAGAGGTAATCATGTCTAGGTAAGTGCCCAGACACAGAGAGAGCAGCCCAACCCAGTCTTCTGACCCCCCATGATCTGGCCCTGCCATGCACTCTTATTGATTCTCATACTGCCAGCCTCTCCCCATCTCCTCTTCAGGTCCACTAAGACCGCCATTAGTCAGTCATTCCACACACGCACGCACACACACATACACACACACACACACACACAAACATCCTGATGCACAGACACACACCCTGACACACCCTGACACACACACACACACACACACACACCCTGACACACACACACACACACACACACACCCTGACACACACACACCCTGACACACACACACAAACCATAGAGCTCTGGACTCCAATTAAAGTCCCATTAAAGTTTGGTCTGAAAGGGGGATGGACCAGGGGAAGCAGAGAAGGGCATTTATTGATGGCGCCCTCACATCTCGTTGCTGCATTAAGTTGATTTTAAAAGCAATTAATACACATGGTCAAGGAAGAGTAATGGAGCGCCCTCTGTTCTTAACCTGCCGGACATCTTCCCAGTCACAGCCCTGACCAGCGCAGCCCTGCTTTGCATTATAAATGACAAGATAAATCTTAATGGATTGAGGATAATCAGCAAGCCATGAAGGCTGACACATACACACACACACACACACACACACTAACACACACACACACACACACACAAGGGAAATTAAGGGCTTTGAATACGCCTGCATTGATTATTTTAAATTATTAGCCCACCTCTCTTTGGGCTTCCAATGCTTTTAGCCTAAGCTTTAACACATTTACAGAAGACTTATTGACTATAATTACAACTGAGTCCTGGTAATGGACACATCAATTATGAGTCGCACATGTCTTTGACCAGGCGTTGCACAGGGAATCCCAATCCATGGACCATTAGCAGCCTCTCCTCCTGCAGCTCAATCAGTCTTTACCTTACTCTCTCCTTCCCGCCTTAGACACCTGATCCAGGCTTACACTGCTATCTACACTTCCCTACCATCTCTACCTTAGTCTTTACCTTAGACACCTGATCCAGGCTTACACTGCTATCTACACTTCCCTACCATCTCTACCTTAGTCTTTACCTTAGACACCTGATCTATGCTTACACTGCTATCTACACTTCCCTACCATCTCTACCTTAGTCTTTACCTTAGACACCTGATCTATGCTTACACTGCTATCTACACTTCCCTACCATCTCTACCTTAGTCTTTACCTTAGACACCTGATCCAGGCTTACACTGCTATCTACACTTCCCTACCATCTCTACCTTAGTCTTTACCTTAGACACCTGATCCAGGCTTACACTGCTATCTACACTTCCCTACCATCTCTACCTTAGTCTTTACCTTCCGCTCCAAAACCATACATATCATGACTATTGAGCTGGTGCCTTGAAAGTGTTAAAAGGTATTACCGTATATGTAACGGGTATATGTGCCCTATATTTTTCTCCTCTCTGGGCAGTTTTCTCCTTGGCTTGCTTTTTGGGGGTCTATGTGTTAGATTATATTGTTTCTATTGTGTTATATTTTTTAGTATTGTATTTTTTTGTGAAGTGCTTTGTGTGTGTAAAAAGTGCTATACAAATCTATTCGATTGATTGATGGATTGTGCTGTGTTGCACGTTAAAAACCTTTTTCTCATTAAAAAAGAAACAAACAATATAGTGACATATTTTCAAATGTTGTGTTGTTTTGTTTTGCGTGATGTATGGGGAACACGTACCTGTGTGTGTGCGTACGTGGGCCAGGAAGGCCATGGAGTTGCTGCTCTTGCAGACCTTCCCACAGTGTTTACACACGCTGCCCTGGTTCTCCTCTCGCTCCCTGTTGATCTGCTCCGTGTCCTCCAGGACATACTTGTTCACCTCCCGCAGCAGCTCCTCGTGCTTCTCCTGGGATCAGAGTGAATGGACACGTCAACAGACGCACATAGGAACACATAGCAATTACCCCAAGTGTATTAATAAAGTGGTTGGAATTCAATTTGGTCCCAGATGAGGGTTAATAAAAACACTTATTTCCGAAGTTGTCCGGAAGGTAAAACAAAAACAAAAACAATAACACCTCCTGATGTAGTGGACGTGACCAAGTCGACAAACGGCGGCAAGTACCTTGATGTGCACAAACAGCTCCTGCTCCGTCTCAAAGGGGTCATTGCACTTCACGCACTTGAAGGAGGCCCCGCCCTCGGGCAGCTCCTCGATGCTGTCCTGCTCGTTGCGCAGGTGGGCGGCGCTGGTCAGGTGCTGGTGCAGGTTGCTCTCCGTGTAGAAGGACTTGCCGCACAGCAGGCAGTGGAAGTGCTTCTCCTTGGACGGGTGCTTCATGGAGATGTGGACGTTGAGGCCGCTCAGGCCGTCCGCCAGGAAGCCGCAGTCCTCGCAGCGGATACGGGGGTTGCGGGCTACCCCTCTGGCCAGGCCCACTTCGTTTTTTCGGACCTTGAAGGGGACGGTGACCCCGGCCAGGTCGACGGTGTCCCCCTCGTTAGCGAGACGCTCGTGCAAGGCCTGTTCGCTCTCGGACAGGGACTTGAGAGACACGATGCAGGCGTCAAAGGGAACCGCCCTGACGAGCTGCTTCTCAATGTAGGGGCTGTCCGTTTTGTCAGCCATCTCTACGTTGTCTTCAGAACCGGCTGCCTCTGCCTTGGCCCCCTCCACCATCTGGCCTCCCCCCTCTGCCCCCTCCTCCACCTGGCCACCCCCCTCTGTAGGGTCACACAGACCTGATTTAGGCTCTTCAGGAGGCTTGGTGCTAGGCTGGTCTGCTGGCACTTCCTGAGGCTCAGACACATCTGGGGATTCATGGTTGGTTTGATCTGAGATGGCGGTGGACACCACAGAAACTGACATCTGAATCTCTGAG
This sequence comes from Argentina silus, assembly GCF_951799395.1. Taxonomy (NCBI): domain Eukaryota; kingdom Metazoa; phylum Chordata; class Actinopteri; order Argentiniformes; family Argentinidae; genus Argentina; species Argentina silus. The sequence goes on from NC_139664.1 coordinate 18,481,267, forward strand.
CTCTCAACTCTGTTCTCCTGGACAGTGCTTTCCTGGACAGTGCTTTCCTGGACAGTGCTTTCCTGGACAGTGCTTTCCTGGACAGTGCTATTCTGGACAGTGCTTTCCTGAACATTGCTCTCCTGGACAGTGCTTTCCTGGACTGTGTTCTCCTCGATTGTGCTCTCCTCGATTGTGCTCTCCTCGATTGTGCTCTCCTCGAATGTGCTGGTCTCGACCACCATTTTGTCTGGATCCTCGCTGCTCGTCGCATCAACAGTCTGTGTGGGGTTGGCGGCTATATTTTCCATGTCAGTGTCTGTGGGCTGGTTGTTCTCAGAGGGGGAAGGATCGTCAGTATAAGCAGTGTGGTCCTCAGGGTGAGTGTCAGGGTCAGGGTCAGGGTCAGCTCCCCCGTTCTCAACCTCCATGGCCTCATCCAGAACTCCACTGACCTCTCCAGATTCTTTCTCCAGCTGCTCCAGGTAGGTCTGGCTCTTCTGCTTGTGTTTGTCCGTGGAGACGTGGCGAGACATCTCTCTGCGTGTGACGGCATAGTAGCTACACGCCAGGCACACAAACTCAAACTCCCTGGTGTGTTTCCTCTTCACGTGGAGGTCCAGGGAGGGGATTGAATGGGCTACAAAGTTGCAATGGGAGCAAGAGTTGACAGAGTCGTACTTGCTCTTTTTTGGGCTGTTCGGCTGTGCTTGCTCATCTTCTTGTGAAAGTTCTTCTGCTCCGTCTATGCCACCCTTTCCTTTTTTTGGACCATCCGCATGAATAGCCTCTCCATCACTGGTCTGGGAGCCGGACTCTGCACTCAGAGCTTGCACGGCGGTATCTAGGTCCACTTGACCGTCAATGCCAGCATCCTGCATGCGTTTAAGGTGCTTCTTAGTGATACAGTGTCGGTCCATGTCCCCTTTCGTCACACAGTTGTAACTGCAAAGTCTACAGGAGAAGCTGTACTCTCGGCTGTGCTTACGGCGTATGTGCACGTTGAGGTTGGTGGTATTAGAGGCGACGAGGCCACAATAGCTGCACGTTGTATCGAGGGGCAGCTTTGGCCTTCCTCTCTTCCTCTTGGAGGGTTTGCTCACCCCCATGTTGACCTCTACTTCAGCCAGCACTGCCTTGGCTGCTTCAACAGCCTCCTCCGCCTCCTCATCCACCTCAGTCTGCACCCCGTCCTCTCCAACAACCACGAGGTTCACGTCATCAGTCAGTGCACCATCGCCAGCTGAACTCCTGCTCACCTTCTCAACACACTCCTCAAACGAGGGCCCTGTGTTTTTCTCCCCAGCCACGCGCAGGTGGCCCTCGGAGGACAGGTGTGTCTCCATCCACTCGGCTGTAGCCGTGTAGTAGTGACACACCTTGCAGTGGAAGCGATGTTCTCCAGTGTGTTTCGACCGCGCATGGCTCTCCAGCAGGGCAGCGGTGCTGACCCTAAACTCACAGCTCCCACACTGCAGCTGGAACCGGGTGCCCATCGAGCGCTTGGATGCCCGGGTCGGAGTGGTCCTCAGGCCGCTGCTCTGGGCCTGCTCCTCTTCGGCCATCTCCTCACCCTTCAGCAACAGGGGGCCTTCAGAGGGCTTAGTGTTTTCCGCTACTCTTTTCTTGTGCTTGTTACTGAAACAGTGTTTTTCATAATCAGCCTTCGCCACGCAGGCGTACGAGCAGTACTCGCAGAAGTAGTTCATCTCTTTGGTGTGGCGTCTCTTGACGTGCATCTCCAGACTAGGCTTGTCCCGAAACTCATGGCCACAGTAGTTGCAGGCGTGTAGGGCCTTGGGCTTTGTGCCTTGTTTAGGCCGACCTACTCTCCTCTTGACGGGGCTCTCTTGTCCCTCAGCTGTCTCCCCTTTGGATGTGGTGGTCAGCTCCCCATCAGAACCGCCTGCCTCAACACCCTGTTCCTCTGCTAAAGCTATCTCCTCTTTGGCTGTTGTTGTCACCTCCCCATCAGAAGCTCCTGTCTCCTCCCCCTGACTCACTGTAGGACCCTGTTTTGTCTCACTGCCACTCACTTCCTCCTCAGTGCCTCTACCTGCCTTGTCAACTGAAGTCTGTGTTGTTGCATCTCCCTCAACCATTTCCAGAAGTATTTCAGTTGGGCTCCCAGCCTTGCTTTTACAGTTTCCTCCAGCCTCTGCTGAGGCGGCAGCCATTTTGGCTTTCTTCGCGGGCGTATTACGGCCGGCCTGGCTGCCTCCTCCTCTACGGGCGTGCTTTCTTTTGGAGTGAATCTTCAGGGCAGTTGGGGTTTTGGCTACGAAGCCGCAGATTGGGCAGGTGCAGCCGTCATCCTTCACCGTGGCAACATCATCCTTAGCCTGAGGTGGGCGGTCTGAATCCTTACCATCAGCCAGCTCAGTGCTAGTGACATCATGCCCTCCTGTGCTGTCAGCTGTGACATCATCAGGCCTGGCCGTGTTGGATGGGGAAGAAATTCCACTGGTCTCCACTCCCTCCGTGTCTTCCTCTGCCTTCCCCCCTGTGTCTCCATGAGGACATGTCTCCTTGTCCTCAACAACCTCCTTCCCCGACCTTAGTTTTCTCTCCATGTTGTTACCTGCTGATGTCTTCACATGTGACAAGTTTTGATCTGGTTCCTGGGAAAACAAAAAATAGCCTGTCACTTTAGTTGCATAATCCCATATTGTCTTTGAATTTACTCTGTCTATACAGCAGTGTAATAACTTTGTGTAATTACTCTAGTAACAACATGGTATACAACATGGTAATATCAGTACATAAATAATTACAGAATAGTGGAGCCCCTTCGTTATTACACAAGTTGAATATAGACTGTTGTGTAATAACATAAACCGCTCAACTTCATATTGCCTCCCATGCATATAGCAAATTACTTTGTAACAATGTTATTACAATGTTGTAACTAGTGAGTAGATAGGGTAGAGGCATTACTACATGCATGTTCAAGTGTGGTACTGTACGTGCAAACATGTAGTAGACCTAATGTAGCGTACTGTATGTGCAAACATGAAGTAGACCTAATATAGCTATTTGTCGCCATCTAGTGGTTTCGGTATGAAAATGTTGAATGAGGAGGAAGGCCTACTGTATTCTAGAATTTCATATTCAAAAACCAATAAATCTACTCCTTCCCACGAGAGTGGAAATTACTCTAGTAATAGAATTGTATGTTACATAGGTAAGGTTAAGCCTTGTAATACCATAGTTTATATGGGTTGAGATGTTTTAAATAGTCTAACTAGGCCTATGCAATGTTGCAACAATGCAACTCTGTAGCTGGAGTAGTCTAGTTAGAGATACTATATGGGGGAAACTTAATGTAAGGTTTCAAAAATATATGTGTCAGAATGTAGGCCTATATGTCTTTTCAGACTTTTCTGTTCAATTAATCAAAATCTAACAAGATCTCAGTGGTAGCCTATTCACACACAGGTTAATCTGTTTCAAGTTTGATGCCAAAAGTGTAATTCCCAGCTCCATGGACCTTTGCTCCAACTTGACATTGCTAAAACTATTTTGTCCACCCTTGAAATTGTACAGGAACCCTACTTAAACTTTGTATGCCTCCTAGGTGAAATTAATTCGGTGTGCTATAAAAGTAGTAGGCAATGATTTATAATCACTTTCTCAATGAACTTAATGAACTCAATGAACCCTGCCCTTAACCTGTTTTAGCCACCCATCGCATGCCCTGCCCCGTGACATGTCATCAAAATCAATCTAAAGTATTGATTTCTCTCACAAGGTAATGAAATAATGTGTCAAATTGCTGAGATTGCATCACATAAGATATATGACTGTAAGGAGACTTCAAGGGTTTTTAGCACTGGGGAAAATATCAATGACTGTCCCAAGAAAACCTCTGTCCACAAGCCACATCAGTGTTTCATGATGGGTGTCAGTAATTAAGGCAGAGGTGAATTGGAAGGAGAGGTTGGTATCTCAGGTTCATTTATTCAGGATCTATTCCCCCAAAAAACGATTAATCGGATTAGTTAGCTAAATCCCAAAACATGTTGGGTTTTGTCGGGGTTGTTGAGGCAAAGAAAGTGACAACCACGGTTGTGTGTGTAGGGGAGACTTGAATGAGTTTGCTTTGTAAACTCAGTGACATCATCTGACAAGTGACATCATGAGTAGCAGCAACACAATGACAACCAAGGCTCAATTCGGAGTTTATTTATGATCCGTGCTCCAAAATGATGAGTTAAGGTCGCCTACACGTTTGCGATTCAACAGACGAAGCCGGTCTGGGTCTCGAAACCATTCCTGGTGTTACATCAGTGACACCAGAGAGATACGGAAATTAGGGCGTCTCAGGTGACACCAGCAGCACCGAGATGGCTCTGACACCGCCGGTCCAACCGGAGTACAATAGCGCGTACTTTACCCTCTTGCACTTTTGAGGGAGAACCCCAAATTTGATCCGTGCCAAAGAGGAGGCCAACCTGTTAGGGCCTCGAATGCTTGACAGCTGTGATAGGCTATGCAAGCAATATTTACATGCTCGCGAATTCACCAAGTCTAGCTAGCTAGCTAGCCGTTAGCTACCTATAGACAGCGTGCAGTAGTAGCTTCCCAAAGGGTTTGGAGATGGCTGCAGCAATTTAGCGATATATCGGACAACATTCCTATCGCACTTGGTTCTCATTTGAGGAGCGAAATAGCAAGGTTCATGTCAAAAATCGATCTTGTTTTGAGCAGAGTGGCTACATTCAGGTTGAAGTCCCTGCTTACTTGCGCTATGTTGTACTCGTAACACACAAGATCATGAAAATCTACTCGAGTGACGTGAAGCCGGCCAATCAGATCATGGTATTTCGACTGGCGTCCAATAGCAGCGAATGAGAGGTGGGACTTCTTTGCTCTGAGGCTCAGAAAACGACGGCAGCACAGAGGCCCAAAAAGGAAGCTAACGGCGACCTTTGAAATACTGCCGTTTATGGACTAAACAATTGCTAGAAATAGATTCAAAATGTCCCCGATGCTGTGATAAATAGAGACCAGTGTTCAGTTCGTCGACATGATAGTAGGTTTAATGTCTTACCTTGTAATTTATCAGTATTTCCAATGTCCGCGCTTTTTGCTCTTGGTCGCAAGTGGCGTACCGTAGCATGTACCGCACGTCACTCTAACGAGCCGGAGGGCGGGCTTTAGATCAGCTGTTGTCTCGCAAACGCACACGAAGTTGTTTTATTTTTCTCGACTTGGTTTTTTCCAATTATCTTTGTTTTTTACCTTGCGTATCCACATTCTCTGACATGCGTTATCTTTTTTATGTTTACCCTTGTATTTAATACGTGACTTGTAACTTGATTGCTTGTCAGTTTACCCATTAGAATTGTAAACATTCCTCCTCCGATACTGTGCCGAGGGTTGACTCTGACATCAGCTTTTCCTGGCAAAAGGCATCAATGCACTCAATTGAGAAAGATACAGATAAATACGCACTCCAACGAAAATGTAGGTTTTAATTGAAGCCAAAGACGGACAGAAATACGGACGGAATATTATTCTACAATTTCAAATAACTTGCACACCCCGGAACCTGAATGAATAATCAACCAATCTCTACTCCCACATTACTGCCGTACCGTTGCAACCTATTTTATTCCTCCCTCAATAACATTATAACATCCCTTTATTAGATGTTTTCTTCTAATGTGCCCTTAAATTCCACACTGCCCAGTTGAGCCGGCAATGTCCCAGCTCAGTCTGCCTCTCTAACCTCTAGGCTAGGCTACCCTTGATAAAAAAAATTCTCTAATGATCAATCAATCAGACTTTATTTGTATACAGTAGCACACTTCTGAAACACACTTCATCCTCTATAAACTGTTTGATCTGTCCTCTGCATTCCATATTGCTTTCTATTGGTGAAGACACCCAAACCAAAGTCACAGCTTTCACATTTACAAGAGCATCATCAGTGCAGCTTGGACAGTCACACAAGACACTGTGTATCAATTACTCTCAAATGGTTGGTCAGTGATTAATCACCAGTGACAAATGACATCCTTGTGCGTTTGTGCAGTTTAAAGATGGATTAATGTGTGTGCTTTAATTGATACTGTAGCGCGACAGGTCATGAGGTGATAAATGATACCCCAGAAATGAGTACACTGTTTACTTACTCTGTAATTTCGCATAATTCATCACAGTCAAAATTATATGACATGGATGGTTGGAAACAGAGACCCCTATCCCCCATTTTTCATTCGGTTCATTATTCATTTTTTGTCCACTAGCTGTCGTTTAACTTACAGAGGAAGAGTGGGCTGTGGTGGGCACTATGCTAGTAGTCCAGTTAGACACTGTGTCATTATCAATAAAGAAAATGATTTCACACCACAGATCCATACTATACATGTTCACTCCAACTTTTTAATCGTTTGAAGTAAATCATAAAGTGAAATTTGATTTCTCTTTCTTTCTTTCTTTCTTTCTTTCTTTCTCTCCCTCTCTCTCTTTCTCCCTCTCACACACACACACTCCCTCTCTCACACACACACACACACACACACTCCCTCCCTCTCTCACACACACTCTCTCTTTCTCTCTCTCTCTCTCAATATGTAGACTAGTAAGGTAATTCATATTTGGTCTATATAAATTGCAAGTGGAAATGGTCATCATTTACTGAATGAGATGTTGCAAACTATACTGCATGTGAACTAAGACAACAAAGGATACAAATCCAGTTTATCAGTTAGATCATGTTTGTTGTTATATGAACACAAGAGGGCGCTGACAATTAATTCCTAATGTGGTTAGTTATAATGCTCTGAAGCATTACATCTAGTATCTACTGAAGTTGGGAGAGCTCATGGATAAAGGCCACAAATAGCTTGGTCCCCTCAATGAAGTTGTACCTGAGAGACAGGGAGAAAAGGTTGATCATGTATTGTATTGAAGACCAACAAAAGTGTGTGTGTGTGTGGGTGTGTGGTGCGTGTGTGTGCGTGCGTGCGTGCGTGTATTTGAAATGAAATCCATGTCTTTTTTCCTCACCTGCTGATCTTCTCGTTCTGAGAGTGCTCCCCGTCGTCATGCCCACCGATGGGCAGCATCATCACACTCTTGCCCGTCTCCTCCTGGAAGTTCTGAGCGATAGGAATGGTGGATCCCTCACGGATCAGCTCCGGCTCCACTCCAAACACTAACACACAGGACAGCTTTACAGTTGAAAAATAGTTTCAAAGTTGGGTTATATGAGTAGCCCGTCTACGCGTGCTGTGGAATACAAGCCCTCTGTGCACAGATAGTCTCTTGCATCCATTGTCACTGAACTTGTCGTGAGATGCCAACAAATATGTCTTAGAGTTCATCCATTCATTTCAATGTACTGTAGTTCTAAACTGCCTCTAAACACAACAGACCCTTTTTGACGGCTCTCTTTCCAGCGATGTACTGTGGGTCGTTCAGGTTGGCCACCCAGGGTTTAGCCCCCACTGTGGCGATCACCGTCAGGCTGTTTGGGCTCCGTCTGCTGGCGAAGACCTGTTTAAGGTGCTCCTTGACCTGGGAGACAGACATGATGTTATCTCAGAGGAGAGTCCTACAAAGAGGCTTAGGATAGATTAAATTGAATAGAATCACTTTATTATTCCCTGGGAGAACTTCATGTGTGGCCATCGGATTTGACAGCACAATACTAAGAAAAACGCAGTGGCACAACACACCAAGTACATGACCCATACAGATACAGTTTACAAACACAATCCAGTGTTTTAAATCAGACAGTCTTCTCTACCTTTCTCTCCACGTCCGGAGGGTCCATGTTGGGTACTTGGCGTATTGAGAACTTCCCGATGACCTTTCTGGGGATGACCGTCTTTGTGCCTTCCTCTGAGAACGCCCCCTGAATCCCGTGGATAGACAGGGACGGGTAGCGCCATCGCGCCATGAGGACATCCTCCTGAATGTGAAGAAACACAGTTCGATTGTGTACATTTGTGTAATTGTGTAAAAGTTTTTTCAGTGTGTCGTGTCATTTTTATTTTTTTATTTGTAATAGTCTAGCCTCATGTATACACAATCTAGTAATCACCCTTTTTAAAAAATGTGCGTCTACAACAGAGGAGGCTGGTGGAGGAAGAAATCAGAAGACGGGCTCATTGAATGCAGGGAATGGAATGAGGAATATCAGGATACCATTTTTCATTCCATTCCATTCCGTGCATTACAATGAGCCTCCGATCGCTGCCTCCCCTGCCATGCTCTCTCTCACACACACCCAAACCAAAGTCACAGCTTTCTCTCCAATTCAATGTGAAATTGGCACCATACAGTACCACGGTGTCCTGAAGGAAATGTTTTACACCAGCCACGCTTTTCAACTCCTCCAGGTCAAAGTGGATGTTCTCATAGAGCTTCCTCTCATCGTCAGTAGGGGGCGTCACCGCGTCAGTCACCCCGGGAATGAGGATCTTGCCTGTGTGGTCGACTAGGCTGCCTGTTAGGTGGGTGGAGTTCAAGTTTTTCAAGTTGTTATTTTATTTGCTGTTGTTAGGAATTCAAAATACATACATAGGCAAACAAGAGGCAAACAGTCATTTAATATAAAAACTCAGTCAGACTGAAACCACGTTGAATTTCTTAAGAAAATGAAAAAAGTATTTCCTGGATTCCTCACGTCCTCTCTCCTTGCCTCTTTCTCAAAATGCATTGGAGGAGAAGGTCAGAGGGGGAGGGATCTCGGATCTTCTTCTCCAATGCCTTTTGAGAAGGAAGCCAGGAGAGAGGACGCAATGGATCTTCTCGAATGACTTTTGAGATTCAACCTCTCACCCAGTAAGGCTATTAGTTCAGACATGGGCTCCTGGATAGAACCCCCCCACACTCCAGAATGTAGGTCCAGTTTAGGGCCTTCAACCTGCAACACATAAGGCACTCAGTGACTGAGACAACCTGTTGATTTACTCTCTATATAGCTGCCTCTATGGATTTTGGTTGTGTGACTTTCATGACAGCAGTTGTTGATGGTGATGATGATGATGATGATGATGATACTGATAATGATGATGATAAATTAGCAGATGTAAACGCCTATGAATGAATTGCTGTCATTCATGTGGTTGGTATCAGTTTGGTCATGGATATGATAACCCAGAACGATACACTGACAGTGGGTTCTTTATTTGACCCATCAAGTGAGCTCTGTCACCTCCACAAAGAAGTAGCTGCTCCCTCGTGTCCCGTAGGTCAAGGCTGGCACTCTGGTGGCCCACACATTGTCCGAGATGACAATGAAGTCCACATCCGCGAAGAAGGTGTCGTTCTTCTTCCTGGTCAACTCCAACAGACCGTGTGAGCCCACCTCCTCCAGCCCCTCAATGATGAGCTTGATGTTCACTGGCAAGTCCTGGAATAAAGACACTGAGGCTTCATTCACACTAAAGAGCCGAGCCGAGCTGAGCTGTACTGGGCTGGCCTGGTTACTCTTCCACCATAGTTCTTGAAACCGTGCTGGAAAGGATAGTGGGAAAGGAAAATTGTCCAAGCCAGCATAATATGGTTGTATGGGTCAGTTCAGTACCCACAGTTTGGGCCAGGCCTATAGTGTGTAAAGCCTCCTAGTTCCTAATATAGGCCATTTAGCTGACGCTTTTATCCAAAGCGACTTACATTGCAGTGAGTGCGTACATTTCAGTATATATGGTCCCAGCAGGAATCGAATCCACAACCTAAGTGTTGTGTTCTTGTTTGACTCTATACACAATCCCTGATGTACAGCATGTTAGTTGTTTACTAAATGACCCCAAAATCATTAGGTTAGGATTACCAAAATCCCATTGATAACTGTTGATTTAATACACTACTGCTGGGTAAAGGGTAAATAAGAGAGTTATTTAATTAAAACTACAATAAGTCAAGATTTGGAGGGGGGGGGGGAGGGGGGATTTGTGTGAGAGTTAAGCTGTGTCAGGACAAAATAATAACCTGCTCCACAGCTTGATAGGTCTCCACAGCGTGAAGCCAGGCCAGCACCGGCCCTTTGTTATCAGTGGCCCCCCGTCCGTACAGGTTGCCTAGGAGACGGAAACATTGAGCTGCCATGATCCTCACATTATCCCACAGTACTGTATCCCTTCAATGTGCTTAAGCTCGCTCTTGTGTGTGCACGTGTACACACACACACACACACATACACACACGCACGCACGCACGCGCACACAGACACACGCACGCACACACCCATACATACACACATTTCTAACCAGGCGGGGCTATAAATTGCAGGCATGCCACACAATTAGTTAGTTACACACCGGTGATCTCTGTCAGAACGAAGGGATCAGTGGACCAGCCGTCCTCTTTCCTGGCCGGCTGGACGTCCACGTGACCGTAGATGCAGAGGGTGGCTTTCTTTGGGTCCCTCACAAACTCAGCCAGGATGACAGGTGGCAGGGCCACGGTCTCTCCACTGGGCAGCTTGTAGAACAGAGGGCAGAAAAAGTCCATGCTTGTTTAAAAAAATGGTTGTTATATACTGTAAAATATGTACATACTGTATTTGTGTTCTCCCATTTCACACCAAGGTACATGCTTGTCGAATGTGTTTGTTTAGATAGTGTATACTGTGTTTGAGCACCCATTTCACACCAGTGTAGAGTCTTTGAGGTGGTTTAAGATACCGTTTACTGTATTTGAACTGCCATTTGACAGTACATCTGGAGCGTTGGCCTGGTGAGTGTTTCACACCAACTGAGTGTGCTGTAGGGGAGGCTGGTGGAGCTAGAAATCGGAGGACGGGCTCATTGTAATGCACAGAATGGAATGAGGAACGGTATCAAACACCAGCCTTCCCCTGGTGGTGCAGTGTACTCTACCTGATAAGTGCCCACATCTGCAAACTCCACACTGCCTCCCATCTCCTGGATCCTCTCTGCTGTCATATTCAGCATCTTCTCAATCTCTCCCCATTTGGCATGGTCACCTGAGTCGCTCTGGACAGCCACCCACTCCCCCAGCCTCTGAGGCACAAACAAGGGGGAGGGGGGTATCAGATAGTACTCAAATATCGTTCGTTTGCCCCCCCCCCCCCCAAAAAAAAAGAAAGCATTTGTAGTTGCAACAATTATCTGGGAGAAGTGGTGCATTATCTGAAAGAAGTGCAGGGGTGCCAATACTTTTGTATATACTTTTCTTGCTCCCACTCACTCTCACTCTCTCACTCCCTCTCCCCCTCTTTATATATTTTTCTTGCTTCCACACTCTCTCTCTCTCTCTACATCTCTATATCATTTTCTTTCCCCCACTCTCTTTCTCTCATAACTCACCGTCTGTTCACATATCAGAATGCTCTTCCCTCACCTGAACAAACTGGTTTTGGTGCTCATCGACGTATTGAAACAGAGGCTCCAACATGTCTGAAGGTCCAGGAGTCAAGAAGAAGGAGGAGGAGGAGGAGGCGGAAGTTGGTGTGCAAAGCACCTGAACTGCTAGAATAATCTGTATTCGGGAGGAGTCACCACAGGAATCTTAGTCAAACAGATACAGTACCATACACCCCTGACAATCTCTTCCTTTAGTCTTCACTGAACATACACTGCATTCGTAACCCTCAGATATCATGAGTGGATTTCAAAGTGTAAATGTCCATATCTATGTATATTGAAAGTGTGGTAGTCCCTACAGCCGTTGCTGATTGTCTGGATGGGCCAGTTCCAAGGATCAAAGATCGAGAGCAGTATGAACCCTGAACCAAGATGGCGGCGCGTGCACACGCACCGACCACTCGCGCTCCAGAGAATGCGGTGTTTTGTTTGTTTAATAAGTGTTTGCCCGAAAGTTTGTCGTGTTCGTCTCGTCTGTCTGCGTCGAAATACAAGTACAGTCGACAGGCTCTGCTAGACATCTGCGAGAGCAAGATTTACAACGTTTTGGACACCACAACAGAGACACTCGAAGAGCTCGGATTACTTCGCCGGCCCGCGACTACTCGACCCGACCCGACTCGACTCGACTCGACTGGACTGCCACCACTCCCCCGGAAAGGAGAGGTCGGAAGCGGTGTGCGAGGAAGCAGAAGAGGGGCAAGCGCGGAGGTATCCGGGCTAGGCTAGCGGCTAGTCCAACTCGCCCAGCCATACCATCCATCATCCTGGCTAACGTACGATCCTTGGACAACAAAATGGATCATATACGACTGCTGAGGTCAGCTAATCGGACAGTGAGTAACTGCTGTGTACTTGTTTTCACTGAAACATGGCTTAACGACAACATCCCCGACTCCGCTGTACAACTTGAGCAGCTGACATGCTATCGAGCGGACAGAGCCCTCGTCAACGGAGGTAAACAGCGTGGCGGCGGAGTTTGTGTTTACATTCGTGATGCGTGGTGCCGGGACGCTGTGGTAGTATGCAGACACTGTTCACCACTGGCGGAGTTTATGATCATAAAGTGCCGTCCTTTCTATCTGCCGAGGGAGTTTACTGCGGTCTTGCTAGCCGCAGAGTACATCCCTCCAACCTCCAGCAACAGTGACAGGAATGCGGCACTTTGTGAACTGTACCAGGCCATCAGTGAACAACAGACAGCACACCCAGATGGATTTACCATCCTCGCTGGAGATTTTAATCATGCTGACCTTAAGACTGTCCTACCAAAACTCCATCAGCATGTCAATTTCCCAACAAGAGGGGAAAACACCTTGGACTTGGTCTACACTTCCCACAAAGGAGCATACAAGGCCTCCCCCCTCCCCCACATCGGACTCTCTGATCACATCACTGTCATGCTAATGCCAGCATATAGGCCCAGAGTGAAAGTCGGAAAACCGGTCCGGAAAGAGATAACTGTGTGGCCGGAGGGGTCCAGGTCTGCTCTCAAGGACTGTCTTGCAACAACAGACTGGGACATGTTCAAGCAAGCAGCCACACAGAACAACCATACGGACAATGAGGAGCTTACAGACACTGTCCTCTCCTACATCCGTAAGTGCTCTGATGATGTGACCCACAAAAAGACCATCATCACTCGGGCTAACCAGAAGCCATGGCTGACAGGGGCTGTCCATCGGCTGCTGAGGGCCAGAGACAAAGCCTTCAGAGCCGGGGATGAAAATGGCCTAAGAACAGCGAGAGCCAGCCTGTCCCGTGGCATCAAGAAAGCAAAACTGGACTACACAAATAAGATTACCTGCCACTTCAAGGACAGCAGAGACACGCGGAGCCTGTGGCAGGGCATTCAGACCATAACGGACTACAAGCCCGCGCCACAGACCTGCGACAACAACATCTCTCTGCTCAACAACCTCAACAGCTTCTTTGCACGGTTTGAAGCAACAAACACTACAAGCCCACAGAAAACTCCACCCCCCCCCCACGATCAGGTCCTGTGCCTGTCTGCTGCCAGTGTGAAGAGGACACTCTCTACCATCAACCCCCGCAAAGCAACAGGCCCAGACAACATCCCAGGCCGTGTGCTGAGGGACTGCGCAGAGGAGCTTAAGGATGTCTTCACGGACATCATTAACACTTCTTTGCGTCAAGCTGCTGTCCCATCACATTTCAAGACCTCCATCATCATACCTGTGCCAAAGAAATCCGCTCCATCCTGCTTCAATGACTATCGCCCGGTAGCACTGACCCCCATCATCATGAAGTGCTTTGAACGGCTAGTCATGTCTCACATTAAGTCCATCCTCCCCCCCACCCTGGACCCCTTTCAGTTTGCATACCGAGCAAAATGTTCCACAGAGGACGCAATCTGCTCTGCTCTCCACCCAGCCCTCACCCACCTGGAAAAAGCAGACTCATATGTGAGAATGCTTTTCATAGACTTTAGCTCAGCATTTAACACCATAATCCCGCAACAACTGATCTGCAAACTGGACCAGCTGGGGCTCAACACCTCCCTCTGCAACTGGCTGCTGGACTTCCTCAGCGAGAGACCACAGGCAGTACGAGTCGGCAACAACACCTCGAGCAGCATCACACTCAGCACAGGGGCCCCCCAAGGCTGTGTGCTCAGTCCCCTGCTCTTCACCCTGCTGACTCACGACTGCACATCAACCCACAGCACCAATCACATGGTGAAGTTTGCGGACGACACAACTCTGGTGGGTCTCATCTCCAAGAACGACGAGACCCACTATAGAAAGGAGGTCAACCTTCTGACCACGTGGTGCAGAGACAACAACCTCCTGCTGAATGTCAGCAAAACGAAGGAGATTGTGGTCGACTTCCGGAGAGGGCACACCGAACACCCACCACTGACCATCGATGGTGCTGCTGTGGAGAGAGTGAGCAGCACCAAATTCCTGGGGGTGCACATCAGTGAGGACCTCTCCTGGACCACCAACACCGCATCACTGGCGAAGACAGCCCAGCGGCGCCTCTACTTCCTCCGCAAGCTGAAGCGAGCGAAAGCTCCCACACCGATCCTGACAACATTCTACCGAGGCACCATTGAAAGCATCCTGTCCAGCTGCATCACTGTGTGGGGCGGTAGCTGCACCGAACACAGTAGGAAAGCACTGCAACGCATTGTGAACACAGCTGCTAAGATCATTGGTGCCCCACTCCCTTCCCTGCAAGAGACTTACTCCACCCGCCTCACCCGAAAAGCTACCTCGATTGTGAGCGACGCAAGCCACCCCGCACACAGTCTGTTCAGCCTCCTGCCTTCTGGAAGAAGGTATAGGAGCCTCCGTGCCCACACCACCAGACTCACGAAAAGCTTCATACCCCAAGCTGTCAGGAAGCTAAATTCTCTCCCCTCACTTCCCCCAGCCACATCCTCCTAGCTGTCAGGAAGCTGAAACCACCACCCCCCCTCCCAACCACCCCCCCCCCCCCTCCCAACCCTTCAGCCCCCCCCCCCCCCCCCAAAACACACGGACTCTGGACAATCCACTATTCTATTGCTACAATGCACTATTGCACTATTATTTTTTTATACATAATACACAGTATTTGGCTGCTATTTTACTGACTTTACTGTCTTTACTGACTGCTCTTTTTGCACTGTTTAAATTATTTTTATTGAATGTTTTACTTTTAGTATGTGTTATCTGTTGTGCCTGGGCACTTTATCTGTCTCACCGTGGGAGAGTGAGAAACGTCCTCTCGATTCCTTTGTATGTCTTGACATGTGAAGAATTGACAATAAAGCCACTTTGACTTTGAACTCCAGTGTTTGGATTAACTGTCTCAAGGAATTACTGCTTCACTTTCAAACTGTTACAGCTGGGGTATACTAGCAAACACAGCTGCTCACACAAACTTATGAGGTACCGTAAAGACCTTATTTCATACTTAGTCTCACACACACACACACACAGACATTCACACAAATAAGCAGACACACAAATAAGCAGACACACAGACACGGTTTTGAATGCCTACAGTATTGTAATGAAGTAGTGTTGAATACTTACCATAGCTTTAAAGAAAAGTGTGTGTTCATTATGTGCAAAACAGAGAGGGAGAAGCATTCTTCCTGCCATCACTACGGTCCTGTTGCTCTTTCCCTTTAGGTCTACAGAGCATCTTATATAGAGTCAAGCAAAGGTATTGAGTTACATCCTCAGCAAATGAATTCCAGACACAAATTCAAATTCCAAAACTGTTCTCCATGATGCTGCCCTTACCCAGAAGTGTGCAGTCATATAATCCCCCCCGTTTAATTAATGTATGTATACACAGACTTATGTGTGTGCATGTAGACACAAGTAGAAAAATCTAGATACATATAGAAAGATCACTGCATTCTGAAGCTACATATATCAGACCTCAGAAAACAAAGACCACAGTCATCAGAGACCACAGTTTTATTAGCTTTTTCAAGTAATAGATATGTGTGATTTATGCATACTGAGAGCGAGAGAGAGAGAGAGGGAGGGGGGAGAGAGAGAGAAAGAGAGATTAAGAGAAATGTTGCACAATATGCTACACTTCCTGCCAAGAGAGAGCTTGTGTAATAGTGTTGTTTATAAGATATCAGATATCAAGATTGAACTGGGTCTCTGGGATGCTTGGAGGGGCAGAAAGAAGTCACAAAAAAAAAACGCCAGGAAAGAAATGCACAGCAAAGCCTGACTCCTCTGTTGGAATATCGTACAAGCTAAACATGATTGAATAGTGTTTTGAATGACGGTGATCTTAGTTCTTCTTGAACTGGGCCACTTCATGGAGGTACGCGATAAAGAGCTTGGTTCCCTCGATGTAGTTGTATCTAAGGGATGAAGGGGTGAGAGATGATCAGTAGGGGATCAGCTTAATCCTCCAACATTTCACCTTGAATAACAGAAGAGGAGAAGAGTACTGGATTGTCCATTACACAGGGAAAGGTGGGACCGTATATATACTGAAAAATGTATGCACTCACTGCAATGTGGTGTGCAATTTGGATAAAAGCGTTAGCTAAATGGCATATATGATATATTATATTATTTATATATATATACACACACACACACACATAATTATGATTATACACATCTAAATTCAACAGAATCATGTAATTAACATTGTTTCTACAGCTCATACTGTATGTACTGCGGTCATTAACCTACCAATGGGAGGTCGTGTTGACCCTACTGGATCAACTCAAATTTCAATTATCTCAGTGTAGGAAATGAATTCAAACTTGATTCAAGCATTGGCAAATCCTTAGCAATTTTGTTCTTCACAAATGTAATCTCATCTCGATTTAATTCTTGCAATGAGCGAATTGAAATTCGATCCGACCCAAACTACGACGCCCTGCTAGCAACTACTACGACTGGACCACAAGCTAACAACCTGCTCATTTTCTCGTTCTGGGAGTGCAGTCCGTCGTCGAAGCCCCCGATGGGCAGCATGATGATGCTCTTGCCCGTGACGTCCTGGAAGGTCTTGGCGACGGGGATGGTGCCGCCCTCACGGATCAGGTCAGGCTCCACGTTAAACACTGGACCAAGACAAAGTCAACGAACACCTCCGCACGTCAGGAAACACAACAGCGAAGACGAGACGCTCCACAACAAACACCGTTTTTTCCTGTTATAAGCCTATTCATTTTATCTTTTTCATTTCCATTGTAAAGTGCTTTGAGCTATGGACGACGGTATGAAGGGTGCTTTATGAAAACAAGTTGTATAATAAATGATTATTATGATTATTATGATTATTATGATTATTATTATTTCTCCGGGACAGGGTACCTCTCTTCACAGCTGCTTTCCCTGCCTCGTACAGTGGGTGCTTGGTGTCGGCGAGCCAAGGCTTAGCCCCGATGATCATTGTCACCTTCAGCTTGTTAGGGCTTCTTCTCTTGGCAAACACAGAGTGGAGGTAGTCTGTGACCTGCAACAACAGCAGCACACATATGCAACAAGAGTTGGGGGGGGGTCTTTACACACTACAGGGTCGGCCCTGTAATGTGTCATACTCTGCTGACACATTCCAGTACATTCCAATACTGGTTATATTATATTGGCTGAAATACATAGACCACCCACCTGTTTCTTGACCACTGCGGGGTCCATGTTGGGTACCTGGCGGATGGAGAATTTAGCGATGACCTTAGCAGGGATGACTGTCTTGGAGCCGGAAGCAGAGAAAGCTCCCTCTATGCCATGGATGGTCACAGTAGGGTATCGCCAACGATGAGCCAGTAGGTCTACCTGAGATAGAGAGAGAGAACACAAGGCTTATTTTACATTTATGTAATTTAGCAGACACCTTTATCCAAAGCGACTTACAACAAATCACAATGCTAGAACAAGGAATTATTATTATTATTATTATTATTATTATTATGATTTTTTATTAACATTTGTACAGGGGGGTAGTGGGGGTGAAGAGGTCTTTAGGAGGGACCGTTAAGATGTAGCCTGAAGAGATGGATCTTCAATCTACGATTGGTAGCTTATTGACAATGCTTGGTTATATTGCACTTTCTATCTATTCCCTTAGACCTCCTTTCTACCTCCTTTTAGACCTCCGACCTACCACTACACTAACACACGCGCACACGTACACGCACACACACACACACACACACACACACACACACACACACACACACCCTCTCTGTGCCCTTCATACTCGCCTTGTTGCTGTACATAAGCTGGCTGACACCTATCTTGGACTTGTAGGCCTCGATGTCAAACTCAATGTCCTGGTACATCTTCCACTCCTCATCGGACAGGGGGGCCACAGCCTCTCTGATCCCAGGGATGAGGATCTTCCCACTGGGGCTGATTAGAGTGTCTGCATGGGGGAGAGATACAGCAGATAGGTAGGTGAATGGCGGACGGACGGACGGATGGACGGACGGACAGACAGGCAGACAGACAAACAGATAGACAGATAGATAGATACATAGACAGACAGACAGACAGACAGACAGACAGACAGACAGACAACTTGGCTTTCTCTGTGAAAATCTGAGGTTTTAACCACACCTAAAATGCCAATCAGGTCTGTCATTGGCTCCATCACTGTTCCCCCATACACCCCAGAGTGTAGGTCCTGCTTGGGACCCTCCACCTACAAACATACACATGGGTGATGAGTATCATGAAGTCATTGATTGTTCTTAAATTATTGTTATTATTATTAAAAAATCACCCATCCCCACCTCAGCAAAGAAGTAGCAGTTTCCCCTGGTTCCGTAGGTGAGGGCGGGGCGTCGGCTCAGCCAACCACAGTCCGAGATGATGATGTAATCCACGTCGGAGAAGAAGGTGTCTCTCTGGGCGACGATCATGGCGTCCAGGCCGTTGGACCCTGTCTCCTCCATCCCCTCGATAATGAACTTCACGTTGACTGGGAGGTCCTACGGAGGGCAGGGGATGGAGAGGTTTGTATTGGAGCGGTGTGTATTGTATTACCTAATGTCTATTGTGTATGTACTGTACTGTATGTGTCCTAATACGGTGTCTCTGTATATCTGTTGAAATACTTTAGTGTATTTCCCACCAGAGATGAATAAAGTACAACTCTACTGTATTGATAGTGTTTGTTGTAATAAACATTCCAAGAATAAAGGCTTTTTAAAAGTATGAAGAGTCTTCCTTCCTTTTTTGATGTCCAATCAATCCTTCTACCAAAGAGCACCTTCAACCTACCAAGACACACCTGTCTATCCCAACAGCGCTTCCCTTCCTTCTTGTCCGAAAGCTCTACTCTCCCCTACTTTCCATAAAGAATTTGAGACTTCTAGAATAGCAATGGCTAGCATAATTACTTCCAGCTCACTTTTTTTTTTATTCAACTGAACATTTATTTTCTCCAGGTTAGTCTTACTGAGATACAATCTCTTTTTCAAAAGAGTACCTGGTCCAAGACAGCAGCAGGAGGAGGACAATGTTCCAGACAGCTCATGTCTTCTTACCACATGTCTCATGTCTCTAGTCTACGTGGGAGTTCTTCTGTTCATTAGTTTTTTTTATTGTTTTTATGTTCATTGTTGCCGTGTTGAGGAGCTAGCTTGCCCAAAGCATTTCATGACACCGTCTATGGCTGTATTCTGTGTGTATGACAAATACACTTTGATTTGATTTGATCTCCTTCTAAAAGGTGTTAGACTCACAATGCCAAGTCCCTGGTACGCCTCCACTGTGTGTATCCAGGCCAGGACAGGTGCTTTGTTGTCAGACGCCCCTCTGCCGTACAGGTTTCCTAGGGGTAACAATCACCGTCATTATAGACCGAAATATAGATGTTCTGTATTTACCCACTGATATGTCTGTGTGATTGCTGGATTTAAATCTTATCATCATCGTGAAAAACACTCATCAATTCCATGTAAACTGCCATGTGATTATGCCAATAAACTTGAACATGAACATTTAACATATCAATAACCTCTAAGTGTTGGTTCGAGAGAGAGAGATCGAGAGAGAGTGAGAGAGAGAGGCAGAGAAGGACAGAGATAGAACGAGTGAAAAATGGTGGAAACCTGGTTGAGAGAGCTGCCATGACTCCAGCCCATGTGTGTGTGGGCTGGAGTGGTGATGGTTGGGGGGGGGGGGGGGAAGAGGGGGGGGGAACCCCTACCGTTGATGTCTGTCAGGTTGTATGGTTCCGTGGCCCATCCATCCTCCTTCTTAGCGGGCTGGACATCCACATGGCCGTACACACACACCGTGTGCTTACTGGGGTCACTACCAAACTGGGCTGTGACCACCTTTGGTAAGAGGAGCTTCTGACCATTCGGGAGCTACAGGCACGGTGAGACACATTCAATGTTGAAGAAAAACAAACAGCTGTGTGCATGCACTGAGATACACTCTAACTATAACCCATCTCTCATTGAACTCTGAACTCTGACCTCTTGTTCTCCGATGTCCACTAGTTCCACATTCCCTCCCATCAAACGAAGTTTCTCTGCGGTCATGTCCATCATTCGGTGTAAGTCCTCTCTCTTCAAGACATCGCTCGAGTCGCTCTCTATGGCAACCCAGTCCCTCAGAGTCTAACACACACACACACACACACACACACGCACATGTGCACGCACACACACACACCCATGCACACACACACACACACACATACACACACATGTGCGCGCACACACACACACACACACACACACACACACACACATACACACACATGTGCACACACACACACAGACACACAATGATTAATTTATTTATAGAAAACTGTAATTAGCAGAACATTTTAGATTATAGATTATGTTTAGAAATGTACCTCTACATAGTCCTCTTGATGGCTGTCAACATATTGTGCCAGCTCATCGAACTGAAATGAGTGCACAGTCACTGTAAGAACCAGGAGGATGGAGGGGAGCTGCAAGATGTTCATCTGTCAAAAGAGTAGAATGATGTTTACATGGTGTTACCATTGAATCTCAGGTGCAGGAATGAGCTTTAACAGCAGGTATAAACCCTCAATAGGTTTGTTACAATCGAGTTGCAACAAGGAAACTATATCCTGCATCAAAGCAGGGAAATGGTCCAACCTCCAATAGGAAGGACACAGCTGATATACCCTAGAATCAGTTAGTACAATGACTAAGTGTTCGTTTGCATCAGATTGCCTGTCGATGACACACTCTGTCATCAACAGATTAATCCAGATACAACAGAGAGATGTGTTCATAATTGTTCACAATTAATCAGGCCCTGTGATGCCAGTGAACTCACTAAGCTAGATTTATCAACTTCAAGTCAGTTAGATTCATTCATGTTATGTTCATAAAACATAACATAAACTCTTGTAATCTCAAAAATTCCCCACTACAGATAGCACAGTCATTTACATGAAGTCTATACTTAGAACTGAGTGTGAATTTGTAAAGTAGGTTTCATATATTTTTAAATGATTTTAAATGATTACAACTCGACATGTTTTAATATGTGTATTGTTATGAAACCCACGTTCCTAAAACTACTAAATTACTTAAAAGCGGACGCCTTACCATACCCTGGTAAAACGCAGTGAGCTCGGCTCCTCTTGAAGGTTGCGACAGTCTTCAGATCCCACCGGACTGGGGCCTCTAGGAGCCGCGTGGGGGTTTATATACCCACGGTGGACCCAACACCTCCTGGTGGGCCGGGGTCACACGTTCAACCGTTTCCTGGAGATATGCCAAGAAAGCTGACAAATTGCATTTTCTCGCTGACAGGCAGAATCGTGCAAACTATTGATCCAACTCCAGGAATGCATGCTGCGTTTCGGCATGAACAAAGCACCGTGGAGGACTCAAAACATTCTGATATTTCGCTGGGTCTAAACTAAAGGTAGGCCATCAAGATAGGATGGGTAACGTTAGGATCTTTCGGGTCACTGCGCGGCGGCCTCCCGTTGTGTAAATGTTTTTTTTTCCTAATGTTATAGTAGCCTACTTTGAAAATCGCTGCAATCACTTTACATTGGATGTACTGCCCTCGTAGAACGCAATGAAGGCCGCAGCGGGGAGATGCGTTGGCATTGCGTAGCCATTCCCATGTAGGCCTAGTGGACTATTGGGAAATTCGGGTCAAATCGTGTCCATATGATTGCCGTCGTTCACCAGTACACCTCAGCTAGGTGGTGATTGGGATAGACTGTGGGAGTCTGTTTTAGGCAACAAGGAGATGACCTGTGGAGAATAATAATCACCACCAAGGAGGAGGGGAATCCCTTCTCGCGCAGCGAGCACAGCATGGTGCCAATTAAGGAACTACCGGCCATCGGAAAACAAGATAATCCCGTTAGTCTGTCGTGGTCATTGAACAATTTTTCCGCTAAAAGAAGAGAAATTGCTTCCTGTCCTTTGATGTCTTTAAATATTTCTCATCGTGAGAGGCTATCCCCAAAGCAAGAGTTTTCCTGTACCCCCACTGACATTCACGCAAAAATCACAATTGAGGAGTTGCAAACACTTACAAGTTTGTCTATTTTCGTGGTCTCATTGAAGGTCATGAAGGTGTGTGTGTGTGTGTGTGTGTGTGTGTGTGTGTGTGTGTGTGTGTGTCTGCGTGTGTGTGTCTGCGTATATGTGTAGGTGTGTGTGTCTGTGTTTGTGTGTGTCTGCGTGCGTGTGTGTTTGTGTGCGTGTACTTCTGGCTGCAGTCTTTAAGATGTTACTAGGGAAACAGATTAAACCCATTCCTTTTGAGATTAAATGCTAGGTAATAAAGTGTGCACTTCAACACCTTAGTTACCTAATTTAGAGATCAGAAAATCAGATTAATTAAAAAATATCAGGAGTAAGTGCCTGACATACAGTAGAGTGAGCAATACATTCAGTCCAGAAGAGGCTGGTAGAGGTAGAAATTTTGTCTCCCCTTTTCAATGTATTTTTTTTGTGTCTCTGATCTAAAGTTAATGGAGCACACTCCTACTGGGGTTGTCAGTTATATCAGCTGGTGTGGCCTAGGACAGGATGTTTGGTGTTTGAGTGAGAGACAGGATATTTGGCGTTTGAGTGAGACAGGGTCTTTGGTGTTTGAGTGAGACAGGGTCTTTGGTGTTTGAGTGAGACAGGGTCTTTGGTGTTTGAGTGAGAGACAGGATATTTGATGTTTGAGTGAGACAGGGTCTTTGGTGTTTGAGTGAGACAGGGTCTTTGGTGTTTGAGTGAGACAGGGTCTTTGGTGTTTGAGTGAGACAGGGTCTTTAGTGTTTGAGTGAGAGACAGGATATTTGGTGTTTGAGTGAGACAGGGTCTTTGGTGTTTGAGTGAGAGACAGGATATTTGGTGTTTGAGTGAGACAGGGTCTTTGGTGTTTGAGTGAGACAGGGTCTTTGGTGTTTGAGTGAGTAGAGTTGAGTCTGAGCTCTGCCGTGGGCAATGTTTCCCTCTAGCTGTGTAGAAGGACTACATTTTCACATACTGCTCAAAGTAATCAAAGTGCTCTGTGCCACCACAAGGTGGCGTGCTCTACTCTCTAGTGAGTTAACTGAAAAGAAGAGAAGTTTAGCAAATACATACTGGTGTAATTCCAGAGCTGACCAAGGAGAGGTGTGTGCCCACCCCATTTCCTCGATTCCTCGTTTCCTCTCTCAAAAGGCATTGGAAGGGGAAGGTCAGAGGGAAGGAACCTTAGACCTTCTCAATGAGTTTTGAGGAGGAGATGAGGAAAGGGGACACAAGGAAACACTTTAGAGACTAGGCCTTTGTATGGAATTGGCCCAGTCATTTTTTCATCATCTCCTGTAATTACCCATTGTGCAGAGTGAAGCCATAAGAGAATCTTAATAGTCATATTGGCAGGCATTGTATGGTTACTAAACTTGTTGAATCAATCCTCAGACATGCAGCTTATGCAACAGTACCTCTACCTTAATCTGAGTGGAGGCTGGTGGAGATAGAAATCAGAGGACAGGCTCATTGTAATGTCATGGAATGGAATGAGGAATATATCAAATATTGCATTCCATGCATTACAATGAGCCTGTCCTCAGATTTTTACCTCCAGCAGCTTCCATTGCTTAATACTCGGTAATCTGAATGGCCCTGCAGACAAATGCTACATTTGGCAGGTTTCATGGGTTAAAAGGACACTTCATCAACTTTTAACATCACAGTCATTACCTCCAGCACTGTACCAGTGTCCCACAGCTGTTGTCTACATTCTGTAGTCAAAAAGATAAGAGAAAAGGTCCTAAGGAAATGACCCCTTATCATCAGATACTGGAGATGATGAATGAATGTGATGAGTGAAGTGTCCCTTTAAGGCGGTTTCATAATATACTACTTTCGTAAAACACCACATGATAAATACATTGGTGATTTGAATCTACTTCTTTTTTTAAAATTATTTCTACAATGTAATGTAATGCTATTGGAGGTACACTTTTATATTGTACATAATGTCAACAATACGTGTGATCATGTTTAGGGCCCATCACATTTCTATAGCTGATGAAGATAGAATGGAGATTGGCTGCATTTACATTGCATCACATTGCAACACATTAATAAACAGAAGTAGTGGTCCTCTGTGGCTCAGTTGGTAGAGCATGGCGCTAACAACGCTTAGGTTGTGGGTTTGATTCCTGCTGGGACCATATATACTGAAATGTATGCACTCACTGCAATGTAAGTCGCTTTGGATAAAAGCGTCAGCTAAATGGCTTATATTATTATATTAAGTAGGGCTAGGTTTTTTCATAAGCCTGACCTGCTGACGAAGACCCCCAAACGTAGTTTTACAGTATGTGCGTCTGAATAAATCACTGGGAACACTCTATAATGCCTTGTCCTTCAATTTGCCTATTTATAAAATAACAAGTACTTTCGTGAAGTGTCAACACACCATACAATTAGGGCCGTCAGTCGATTAAAACAATTTATTGATTAATTGTTTCCTATTGGTTGTTTCACCTATTCATTAATCTAATGTGGAAATGTGATATTATTATTCTTTTCACCTTGCAGTTAAGGTAGTTTCTAGACAACAAACCCAGTAGTGGTCCTTTAATAATGAGTGGGGGAGTAATAATTGTACTTAACAATGAGATGATGGCCTCCAAATCAATGGTGTGAATTGCCATTCCCATCGATGAAGACAAATGGGGGCTAATTGCTTGATCCGAGCTTCCTTGGTACCACTCTTGTTTACTTGGCTATATGTCAGTCATTTTAGCTTTAACTTCTTGTGCTTGATCTGACCTATAGAAATCAACTAAAGTATTAGATGATTAATCTTTCTAATAAATCGAATATACTTTACAGCCCTATGTACAGTATATGTATGTATGTATGTATGTATGTATGTATGTATGTATGTATGTATGTATGTATGTATATATATATATTGTATTGTATTGTATATTGTATATATATATTGTACATAGGGCTGTAAAGTATATTCGATTTATTATACAGGACACACCTTATCATTCAATGGTTTTTCTTTCTTTCTATTATTTTCTACATTGTAGATTAATATTGAAGATATGCTTTGATGACAGCATGTATATATATATATATATATATATATATATATATATATATATATATATACCTTCATATCACTGAGGATTATTGAGATACAGTAGTTAATTAACCAGTAGTTAGTTCCGTTGTAATGTCCCTTTAAGTCTATTGGCAAGCTGCAGAGCACTGAGTCAGCGAATCTATTTGTTAAAAAGTGCTTCACCAGTGGAATATTAACAGATTAACCAAATGTATCCTTTTAATTGTGGATTCTAAACAGCACTAAGCACACTGGGATACCATCCGTACCTCAGTACAGTTTTCAGTAGAGCCATGATGAGGATCAACGCTGTAACTGTCTCATGCTGCACTCGACTGATTGTGGTATCAAACCCGCTTGAACGAGGCCTGATGGATTTCTGTCTCTGGTGTAAGAGAACATTCTAGATTGTTATTAAAGATTCTCTAACAAGTTCTGATACATGACCCTTGTTGATGGCCTCTCAGTTGATCAGTTGTGTTTGCGGTTGTTGTTGTTGAGGTGTTTTTTGGTTTCTTTTTTTACATTTTCTTTTCCAGTAGTGCAGAGATTCCACTGTGATAACAGCCTCAGGCCCACTGAGAATAGCTCCAGGTCAAACCACAAGCAATACACTGCCTACACTCTTCTTAGAATGATGTGTAAAAACACACAGCTGGCAATAGCAAAACATGTTGGCATTACTTGAACTACGTCATAGGTGTCTGTTTATCTAGAATTCCCCTTTAGCCAATTGTTTTTTGTTTTTTTTATTGCGGACCATGAACAATATTTGAAGATTTACATAACTCTTTACACACATTTATTCCATTTACACAGAAATCTTCCTAACCGAATCAAATGACCCAAATACCTCTTTCCATGCGGGGTATTTCCACATGACAGTCAAACATATTCTCTCTTTCATCATGTCCATACCAGAGAATAATTATTTCCCTTACGATGACAACTCCATATATTAAATTCAGTTTGTGAGCAACTCCACTGTATTTTGTCCAACTTCAAAATGCTTTGCCACAGCTTGGCATGGTTGCATCCTTTCTATGTATCAGTGCTACACTGAAAACTTCTGGGACAAAAGAGAACAGTGTCATTCAATAAAAGACTCCAAGGTATGCAGATGTAAAGGAATAACATGCTAGTTTTGATTGGCGATGGTAATCTCAGCAGTAACAGGCCCAGCCACGTCCAAAGTGCAGGAGGGATGACCCATTCTCTGTAATCCAACCATGCTCATTGCTGCAGGTCATAGGGGTCCGGCAGAAAAGAACAGATTGGAGAAGAGTAAAAAAAAAAAAAAAAAGATCTAACAATCAAAGTGTTTGTGTTTGACAGTAAAGCACAACAAGTCATTTCAGGTATCTTCTTTAAACTTGATGTTTCGTGTTCCTGTGTCGCTAGCCTTAAACCAGACGGACACTGACGATTCCAACCAATGAGAGCAGACCCGATGGTAGCTCTCACATGGGCTGATGCAACCGAGCCTCCTCACATCCAAAGCCCCATTTAGCCCCTATTCGATATTTTTTATTTATAGTACATTTCTACATAGGCTGGGCTATATTTGAAATAAATTACGATTATGCATTGTCAAATAAATTCAATCGACAATGTAATTCAATGTTATAAAGACATGCAAACTTTGATTGCACAACAAACTTGATTGTACATGCTTTCCGTCCGCTTACATTCTTCCAGCAGCACGCCTTTCGATCCGCCCACCTACGATCAACGACAAGGGGGCGATGTGAGGTCGCATGTCAATAGCTGTTCTCTGGTCGTCTATCCAATGTTCACATTGTCTCCCTCAACACTAATTCAGTCAGGACACTTCCAGTACGTTGTGAGAGAATGAGAATGGTAATACATTAGGTTTGGTGTAATTGGTTGGCTCCGCTCTGATATAGCTCCCCGCCTGAGGTAAAACTAAATTAAAAACAATATTATAAGGCGGGTAGCCCATGACTTTTCAAACCCCCCATAGGTGGGGAAAAGGCAGGTGGAAGCTGGGGAGGTTGGTGGAACGACCAACCTCTTGCATAGCCAGTGGCGAAAACACTGTTTAACGCTGTGGAGTGTTGCAACTCGGCTCCTAAAGCCTGGTTCCCGTGAACATGTGATGTGTTGTCTTTCTTTCATTGGTGGGTTCAGCTGTTCGTCACCTGATGGCCTGTCAGCCACCTGACGGCCAGCTGCCCTTTCCTTAAAGTGCCCTGCCTGAACCTATGTTGATTTCAATAAGTTCTGCCTAGAACCCAAAAGGGTTCTTCAGCTGTCCCTGTGGCAGAACCCTTTGAAGAACCCTTTTGGGTTCCATGTAGAACTATTTTGGAACCCAAAAGGGTTCCTCAAACGGTTCTATGACAGGGACAGCTGAAGAATCCTTTGGAAACCTTTTTTTCTTGAATGAATGAAAGACAAGGATACTTACAGTTTTATCTTTAAAATCATATTTCTCTTTCCTTAATTAATCAAATTCAAACACCTTTAAACTAATCTTACTTTGTGACTTTCAATTTGAACGTACTTTCCATTATCGTAAAAGGAGGAAGGATGCATGTGAATTTCCACACCACTAATTTCTTTCGACAGCAGTGGTTGGGGGTTTTCAGAAGTGCTCACTGTGGCTTTCCCCCCCCCCATGCTACCTCCTCAGTGCTTATGTGGGTCACTTTCTCTGTGTTCTCTGTGAAACATCACTCATTAACACAGTTGTTACTACAGGGTCAAAGCAATTACACTGTCATCAAGCATTAAAAACCCTCTTGTGTTCTCTGTTCCGCCAGACAAGCCTTCGTTACATCACAGAGAGACACTAGAGTTAAATCTCACAGAGACATATTGCTAGATAGACAAAACCTTAACTTAGGAAGGGGGAAGGAAGGAGGGAGCAAGGGCAGAGAGAGAGAGAGATAGAGAGACACAAAGAGAGAAAGAGAGGGAGAGAGAGAGACACAGTATTGATGAACCGCAGTCAAACGTGCATTATAATCTGCAGTACAACTGTCATGTCAGCAAGGTTACTGGAGACTTTGATTAGATGTACTGTAATCTACGTATCATCAGGAACAACAGTGTCTGTATATTTCTGTTCTGTTCTGTACTGTTCTACTATACTAACTGTACTGTACTCTAATGTACTCTACTCTATCTCAGATGATGATCATAATGAAACCCACCCATGGAAAGACAGCGGATGGTAGAGTGGCGATGAAAGAGTTGCGTAGTACTTTAATAATCGCCATGGGGAAATGTTTTTGCAGCAGCAGATAAACAAAGGACCAGATATTTAAAAAACGTAACATTCCCAGAGGTCCTCTGGGACCACGCATTAGGCCTACAGTATACACATCTCATTCCCGGCACCACAGCCCCTGGCTCCAAAAGTTATTTTTCCAGACCAGTTCCATTTGCAAGGAGATTACCCAATACTTTGTTACTCGACCTGACGTCATATTCCCGCTCAGGGCAAGAGAAACCTATGAAGCAGAAACACAATGAACTGCAGCATGTACCAACTACTGTATGCTGCATTAGTTTCATTTCATTGGATGAAATGTCTTGCTGAAGAAAGGATTACAGTGTAATTGGAAACGCTCTCGCCAAATTCATTCATGTTTCAAAGTATAGGGTTGCACATGGAAATCAGAAGGTGTGTACTGTACGTGTTCACTGCGACTGTGAAATATTTTCATCTATCCATTGTTTTTTTTAATAATTTACTCTTATGCGACAGGGCATTTGACTGTGTGACAAATTATTATCAAATATTCCCAAATGTGTGAGACTATAAGCCTTCTGCATGAGGCTACATTCCTACAGCTGCATTCAACGCCAGACTGAAAAGTAACCGGGAACGTGTAGTGCTTATTTGATTCATTATCAGTCTTCCTTCTTACAGCTTTGCATTTATTTGAAGGCAGTCCACGGATTTGAGGTAGGATGAAAAGTTACCGGAGCTTGTAGTGCTTATTTGATTCATTTCCAAGGATTTGACAGTATTATTTCAAAACAGTCAATTGGCCAAAAGGTGTGGCCTGAAAAGGTAGACGGATTTGGTGAAGACATGTGCTATCTTACTATTTACATGTGTTTACGTGTGTGTTTACATAATGCTCTTTTTAATGTTCTTTTTCTTATCCTGTCCAGTCCTTCTCTCTCTTTTTGTTAAGTCTTTGCACCCTATTCTAGCGTTTTTAATAATAACAACCTATCACTTTAGCCGTACCATTACAAGATGAATCAGCGTCTCCTTGAAACTCCTAACACCGATTCCTAAGGCAAGAAGCATTATTCACCCGAAGTTTCGTAAAAATTGGGCCAATTCATGTCAATTTGAATGATTGTAAATGCTGCATCTGGATGGCAAGACACATCATTCACAAGTTTTGTCAAAATTCTGTTCCCTGCTCCACTTTGTGTACGTCATTACCAACCCCTCCCAACGTCACTACTACAGTATGTAAGAACAATGTAATTACTAAAACTCTGCTAAGACATGACAGTGTTATTACACAGGCATAGAGCATCAACATTAAGTCACTGTTACTCTGCTGTGGAAGTGAGTAAGCCCAGGGGCTCTGCCTGCCTCCTCCACTAGCAGTGTGAGCCATACAATTGGAATTCATAGTCAACATCCCCATTCACATGGCCGGTGAGGAGGTACAGATGGGCAGATGACTGATTCTTGGCCATGTTTGTTGTGGAATGCGGACGGGGACGGACGGTGGGGGAGTTTAACAGCAGCCAGGACTCCTGCTCCTTCATCTTCTTTCTCAGACGCTTCTACACACGATTCTGGCCCTTCAGGGCTTTCTACACACAGAGGGACAAAGAGAGAGAGAGTTGAGGTCTTGTGTAAACAGTTACAGTACATAATGCCATCAATATGAACTCACACACCCGTTTGACTCCTGTCGTCATCGTTATTCTGACAAGACACAAACACCCATCCTAAACAAACACGCACGCACGCACACACACAGACACACACACGCTCACACACACAGACACACACACATACGCTCACACACACATACACACCTACCGGCGGTGTCCATCTTTGGTGTTCTAGCCACATTGCCATGGTCTGAGGGGCTATTAGATGGTGTGAACCATAGCAGAGTGAATGACGGCCGGCCTCTCACCAGGTACTCAACACGGACATTTACCGGTATATTGCGCCACTCTCTCATACATATACATGCACTCAGCATCCATATTTGACAGTTGGACAGGGAACTGGATTTTAGCAGCTGAGAGACTTCTGCTTTTTTCATTGTGTTTATTGACATTATCGTTGCAAAGGAGGAAGGTATAGGTTAAAAACTGTTGCCTTTGTTTTTAATGTGATTTTAACTTCCTCTTCTACTTCTCGTCCAACTGTCAGGAGTGCATCCACAACCTGTAGCAAAGCAGTTGTTGGTCTGAACAGGATGTGGCTTGACACATTGCGCTACTTCAGATCATTTATTTTCACAATTTGAACCCTACTCAGGTCATACCAGCTTTATCTAGCTCAGATCAGAAACATGATGCTTCAGTCCCACAACCCCCACCAGACAAGCAGTCACCCATTGTAACAGTAGATGAAAAAAAAAGGTTAATTCTACCGATTAATCTGATGTGGATTTTGTGGTCAGAGATTTTAAAAAAACTGTCTCGACAAGAAACCCAAGTGTTACGGTCAGAGCTAAGGAACCCAAGCGCAGAACATAGAGTCAGGACACAGTATGTAAAAGAATCGGGTTTTAATGAGGGAACAGGGGGGAACGGAGTAGCAGGGTGGAATGGCAAACAGGGTAGGGTAGCAGGGCAGACAGGCAAGTCAGACAGGGCAGGCAGGCAGGTAGACAGGGCAGGCAGGCAGGTAGACAGGGTAGGCAGGGCAGGCAGGCAGGTAGACAGGGCAGGTAGACAGGGTAGGCAGGGCAGGTAGACAGGGTAGGCAGGCAGGTAGACAGGGTAGGCAGGGCAGGCAGGCAGGTAGACAGGGTAGGCAGGGCAGGCAGGCAGGTAGACAGGGCAGGTAGACAGGGTAGGCAGGGCAAGCAGGCAGGTAGGCAGGGCAGGCAGGCAGGCAGGTAGACAGGGTAGGCGGGGCAGACAGACAGGGCAGGCAGGACAAGTAAACAGGCAGACCGGGCAGGTAGGCAGGACAGCGTAGGCAGACGGGCAGGCAGATAGGCAGGCAGGCAGAAACCAGGAAGTGGTAAGACAAAATACTTAGATGTAGAGAATATACAGTACCAGTCAAAAGTTTGGACACACCTTCTCATTCAATGGTTTTTCTTTATTTTTTATTATTTTCTACATTGTAGATTAATATTGAAGGAAAAACAAAACTACGAAGGAACACATATGGAACTATGTAGTAAGCAAAAAAGTATGTTTTAGATTTTAGATTCTTCAAAGTAGCCACCTTTGGGCTTTGATGACAGGCTTTGCACACTCTCGGCAAGGTGTGTCCAAACTTTTGACTGGTGCTGTACAGGAAACCAAGTGTTGCTAAGAAGGCAAGACTGACTTGTAACGACAAACAAACAATCGGGCGATGAGTGGACGGGAAGCCGGGGTTTAAATACTGGGAGTCGATGAGATGATGAACCACAGGTGTGACGACCGAACTGGTGGACAAGATGGACTGATTGCTGGAGCCTGGGGCCACGCCCACACACATACACATAGAGACAGACAGACAGACAGACAGAGACAGACAGGAGAGAGACAGACAGGAGAGAGAGAGATACTGGCACAGGCTAGATGGAGGTGGAGGGCGTGACACCAACGTGATGAGTGGAGGAGTAATGGGGTACTTTTTTTCACCTTGCAATGATGGTAGTTTCTACACAACACACCCAGAAGTGGTCCTTTAACAATGAGCGGGGGAGTAATAATTGTACTTTACAAGTTAACTATGAAACGATGGCCTCCGAATCAAAGATGCAGATTGCCATTCCCATTCTCATAGATTAAGACAAATGGGAGCTAATGGATTGGCTAATCTCCTTTAGTACACAACTCTTCTTAACTTGACTACGTGTCACATGTCTCAGCTTCAACTTGTCCTTGGTCTGATATCAAGACAAATAAACCAGAGCACTCTACTAGATGGATCTGTACAGGCCTAATTATAACCCATGTATGAGTTGTTGAAGCAGTGAAGAGCTGCATAACTGTCCAGGGGACCAGGCCCTTTTGGGATTTTCCACAGTTTGTCTCGAGCATGCTGAGACAGAGAAGCTTTGCAGGAATTGGAGGAGAGGTGAAGTACCAACAAGAGTGTGTGTGTGTGTGTGTGTGTGTGTGTGTGTGTGTGTGTGTGTGTGTGTGTGTGGTTGGGTGGGTGTGTGTGAACCAAGAGTGTATGTGTGTGAGTGTGCCCTAATGTGTGACTGTGTGTGTGTGTGTGTGTGTGTGTGTGTGTGTGTGTGTGTGTGTGTGTGTGTGTGTGTGTGTGTGTGTGTGTGTGTGATTGGGGGGGGGGGGGTAGTGTACGTGTGCACAAACAGGAACTTGTGCAATTTTTCAGGAAACGAGTAAACAACAAACTTGACCTCATTAAAACCTTTCCGAGATCTTTCCAAAATGTTTTGATCAACATCTCCGTGACAATACGGCGTAGAAACATGGTTTAAATATCCCCTGAATCGGTAGACTCTCAGCTTTCGATTCCGCCCACAGATTCTTTCGATTCTCACTCACAGACAGAGCTATGAGCCTCGGAACAGCTTGGTACGTGCCCTCCCTGTGTAATTGGTGAATTTGGTAGCAGACTAGGTTGAGTCGCTCAGACACTGCCTTTTACCGTCGGTGATTGGTCTATTCGCACGTCCCTCTTCTTCGCTACACGTGTTGTCGGCATTGTCGGTATTGACAAACAGATCGCTCGGATCAGCTCATCCAGTACTACTCCACCCAACACAAAACAATGAGGTGGTACAGAACTCTGTTCTACCACTTCCTAGACATGGCCTGCAACAACTGCTTCATTCTTCACAAGGAGGTATGTTTAGCTGAGCAGTCGAAGCCGATGACACACAAGGCCTTCATGGAGCAGCTGACTGCGGAGCTCCTCGGAAGGCCTCTCCAAACACCGCCAGCCCGGGCACCTGCAGACCATCTCCCAGTGCCCATCAGTGATGTTGCTAGTGCCAGCCCCAGCACAACTGCAACCAAAGGTCGCAAGACCTGTGTAGGTCGAAGGGCATCAGAAAGGACACACCATGGAAGTGCCAGACCTGCAATGTTTCCCTCTGTGTGCAGGTGGACAGAAACTGCTTCTTAGAGTGGCACCAATAATAAAATGAATGACAAATGTGACTTTGGATGTGACTTCATTTTATTTCAGTCCACACAGCATTTGGTGAAACAAGTGACAAAGAACAATACTAAAAAACAATTTGACAAAATCTCAATAGAAGTATTTTTTATATTCTGTCTAGTATTTTATTCATATTGTATACCATTTCTGTGTAGCTCAGGACTTCATAAATGAATTTCAAGCACCAAAACAATTCATCCACATGGGTAAAGGTATGTTTTCACATGGGATTTGAAACATTTCTGAAAAACGGATTCGAAATTTTCAGGTTTAGGCCTACTTACCTCTTCACACAGTGCTCTTGGGGTAAACATCCATCACAATCAAGAAAGCTGAGTTTGTACTGAAAATATTGATATGAAACACTTGGGTATTATTTTGTATGGAAGTGCCTTCAAATTGAGAAAGAAAAAATTTATGTAAAAATCGAGAAAATACCCCTGGTCCCCAAAGGGTTAAGGCAATGGGAAATCCTTTGCGGGAAGTCGTTCCAAAGGGGGTGGAGTGATGCCTCCCAACATGTAAATTTTGTGTATCAAGTCGCACTTCTGGCCAAACTGTTTTTCCTTCAGGGTTTTCTTCCATTCTCTTCAATGTTGAAAGCTAGCATAGACAACTC
The DNA here is from genome assembly GCF_951799395.1 of Argentina silus. Classification (NCBI taxonomy): domain Eukaryota; kingdom Metazoa; phylum Chordata; class Actinopteri; order Argentiniformes; family Argentinidae; genus Argentina; species Argentina silus. The sequence goes on from NC_139664.1 coordinate 18,515,566, forward strand.
TCTCTGTAAAGTAATGTACATGCAGATCCATCCTGTTTCAGTCATGTTGCCCCATGGAAATTAATGAATTGAATTGAATTGAATTGAATTGAATTGAATTGAATTGAATTGAATTGAATTGAATTGAATTGAATTGAATTGAATTGAATTGAATTGAATTGAATTGAATACAATACAATACAATACACTGGTGAAGTGGAACATCACAAGAGACATCCAAACAAGCGCTCTGTGCTGTTACACTGACATGATAATGCAGATAGTTGGCTGTCAAACTTGATCCCACCTTAATATTTTAATTTTAATAATTAATAAGTTAGTGACTCATCTCGTTAGCCACATTACTTATACCAGTAAACATGTCTTGAATATCAAACACAAATATTTTATCACGCTCAAAAACATCAGAAGATAGGCCTACAGTGGCCTGGTCTAGTGGTCTAGCACCATGGCCAACAGTGTACACGTATGCTCATGTGGGTTAGAATCCGGCCAATGGCCTGCTGACATGCCCTCTCCTCCTTACTTTCCTACCTCTATCCTATAGAGGAAAAAAAGTAACCAGTCAAAAAAAGAAGATAGGCCTACAGTCACACAGATAGAGACAGTTGAAGCAATCAAAGCCATTGCCTTTAATCTTAATCTATTGATCTTGTCTGTGTATCAGCCCTCATGCAGTCTGACATTGATTTCTTCCCCCCCCCCCTCCCCCGCCACACCACCACCACCCCTGTGGCGTAACCTCTTGATCCACTCTGTGACCTCACAGGTTCCTTACAGAAGGAGTTCACCTCACCTTGTAGGTCTCAGGGACTGGGTCTTGCACAGTAGAGTGGGGCTTGTGTAGCGGAGGTGATTTGGAATGATGTTGTCATGATGAGGTAGCCCTGCCTGTGACTTCTTAGCCCAGATATAGCCCTCTTACCACGAGAATGTCCTCTTGGTATAACGGTTTAGGATCTGTGGCATCCATGTGAGAGGTCCCCAGTTCAAAGCCCGCTGAATTGACAGAAAAGGTCTAAGGGTCAGCGCCGGTGTCTCTTAGATATGACCTTTATCTCTTTGGCAGCAGCTTCACCTTGACACTAGATTGACACAGTAACTTTCTGAACTTCATCCCCCCCATGAAAGTAGAGCATGTTAAGTTAATGTGTGATCAAGCAGACTCTCTAACTCTGCTGTCTTACGAAATCCTCCATGCTTCAGTAGCTGACCTTAAAGGACCTTAAGGGAGGGTTTTATGGCGAAAGTGGGGCTTATCTCAGCTAAGGTGCTGGTATTATAAAAGGCCTAGTCAGGGCAGGGGGTCGATGTGGACATGCTGCTTCAGCTACAGCACTGAGCCTCCAGAACCATCCGCTCTCCTCCACCTCCACCTTCTCCTCCCCCTCTTCTTCTTCACCTCCTGCACCTTCTCTCTCTACCCCGTCTGCTCACCATGGGAATCGCCACCAGCGTGGGAGAGTAAGTGAACGCATTAGAACGCATGAGAATTTTTTTCATCGAACATGACTTGTCATCAGAAGGGATTTGGATATTGCAGCATCTTGGGAGTTCTCTAAATGTGTCAGCTTCCTTCCCAGTGTGAGGTTCCAGGTCTGCTTCTTTGCCAATACAGACTGGAATGCGTGTGGGCGAGCACCAAGGCTACTATGTTCTTGTAGTGGCATACCAACTACCTGACAGATGGTTATCATTATCTTAAAGTTAGTGTGGGTAGAGATTACACCCAGATAATGGTTGTTGTTTCATGCCCCAGGGCTGTAGTCATATATTTGGACCACGGATCAGGATTCCTTTCCTTCAACAGTTACCTCTGAAAAAATCTGAGACCATTCAATTTCTGGGGCTGCAGGGCTAACCTGCTTTAATAAGATGTTGATTGAATTGTGTTACAAGTCTAAAGGAGGCCTTGGGGTTTTGATGAAATATGGGGTTTTGATGAAATTATGTATTGCCTCACCAGAGTGGACCACCTCTACACATTATTTGTCCAGTGGTCACCAGACCAGAAGTACAGGAAAGACACCAGAAAACCCTGCTACCTCGTACTGGAGAAGGACAAGCTTGCTACCAATGACAGGTTATTTCACAATCCTGCCCCAACTGCCAAAAACTGGGAGGTGAGTTCTGACTCAAATTTCAAGTTTCAAGTTCATTTGAGTTTACAACACATTTATATAAAAACACAACCATGATGAGGGTAAGGAACAAACGCAGGACACCATCTCCATCAAGGATCTAGGTTAGGAATGACCTGGTTGGATTCTGGTTTTTATTTATTTTTATTCAAGCTTTATTTATCTAGGTTAGTGTCATTGAGATAACAGCTCTTTTTCAAGAGAGACCTGGTCCAAGACAGCAGCCAAGGAAAACAATATTTCAAACAAATCACAAACTAAGACACACATACTGTACATCATAAAACAAATGACAGATGCAGACACACAGACGCATACACTAGTTCACCTATAGGCCTATCTTTAAAACAGAGTAGTTATACTATTACGAATGGTTACACATACAAACTATGCACATGAGGACACATTAGGACAGGTTTTTCAAACGACCATTCTTAACGGTCCCTCCTAAATACCTCTGCACCCCCACTACCCCCCTGTACAAGTTTCTCTCCTGTTAAAAAAAAAACTGACTACCAATGGGCCCTGGTCTGAGCATTGATTACTTTATCTTATGATGACTGATGGATAGATAACTCTTGTTCTTGCAAGGCTCAGATTTGATTTTTCAAATCTTTCTCGAATCTGTCAACATTAAACGTAGATTGGGGATCACGATGGGCATCACGCTCCCACTGCCCATTCATCCAGAATGCTGCGGCCGTCTGGTGTTCAATCTCCCCAAATTATCCCATGTCACCCCCCTCCTTCGTACCCACCACTTGCTCCCGGTAGCAGCTCGCATCCGATTCAAGACCCTGGTGCTCGCCTACCGGGCGGCAAAGGGAACAAAGTACATTTGTCTACTTCCTTAGACAAATGTACTTGTTGCAAGTCGCTTTGGATAAAGGCGTCTGCTAAATGTCTAAAATGTAAAAAAATATGGTAGGACATATCTCTCTTAGCTGCTCTGCCTTCTGCAACAATCATTTCTATTTTATGTAAATGATTAGGTTGGACTCTTTTCAAATTGGGGGAAAGTGTTTCCCGAAACTTTTAGCTTATATAAACAAATGACGTATGAGCTACCAAACCTGGAAATGATCGGGTCTTTCAGTTTTTGGCAGTTCGTCTAAAGCTGGTGCATATCCCATATATGGTCATATATCCCCTTGATTCACTTGCGTTCTTATCCTGTTTTGCAGAGAAATAGAAACTTAACCACCAATTTGGGGTTTAACCAATGAGACTGCATTATGTCAAGACTACACTAGCCAATGAGATTGAAGGTGATGGGACGTTAAATGGTATAGTGAGAAAGCATGAGGTCTGGGTGGGTGCAGGTTTGGAGTTCACACTCACACACACACTGGTTCTGCAGAGATAATATTGTGAGGCTAATGTGTCAGACAGGTAGGGTTATTAGTCATCATGAGGCCAATGCCGGAGAACATCAAGGTTCTATATTTTGCAAACCAATGTATGGAACCATATGTACAGGTGGGTTGCTAAATTTAATCCACCACTAAGGTTCTTATTTTGTTATGTTGAGCATGTTACAACATGTTGACCAGTATGTGGTTGTGCATCTGAGGAACAGCTTTGGTATGTCACTAGGAATCATATCTAAAATGAGTTTTTAGTGAAGGAAAATGTATGAAATGTATTCATTCATTCCATTCATTCATTCATCTAATAGGTGGCTATAATTGCACGTGTTGGTGTGTTTGTTTTGCAGTCAGTGAAGGAGGAGTGTGGCTGTGAAAGTGACAGTGGAAATAGAAAGTGTTTTAACAGAGTTGTGCTCCTCTCAGATCATCACTGTCAAGGAAGCCAAGCGTCGCCAGAGCATCTCCAGCTCAGAGGAAGAGGAACCAGAGGAACATGAGGAACATGAGGACCTGCTGCCTGAACTCACAGACCACAGCCAGCTTCTGGACAACCACCACATCCAGAGGGTGAGTTAGACTACTGCATCATGGAAATGACACAAACACATGCATGTATGCACACATGTAATATAAATGAACCAAAATACATTTGTAAATTTGTTATTGTTATTCTGTTCATATTTTGTCATTTCTTTTGTCAATATTTGCGATTGTTTTTTATGTCCCATGCACCAATCTCACCAAGTCAATTTCCTGTATATGCAAATATACTTGGCCAAATAAAAGAAAAGAAAAGATTCTGATTTTGATTCTGATTCTGATAAAGTGCAGAGAGGATGTTTTATGTACAAATCACAACAGACAGCGCCCTCTTCAGCCCTTTAGAGGGACTGGTCTCAGTTGGTTTTGCTGCTTCTTTAATTGTTAAACATAGTTAGAAAGTCAAATATGTGACATATTTTCCAGCATAAAGCTGGAATGATGCATGGCCTTTGCTCACCCTCCATGCTTCCTGCACCCACAGTTAGCCAATCACATGCCTGCCAGGACTCAGGGGTATCCATGGCGATTGATCTACAGCACAGCGGAGCACGGCACCAGTCTGAAGACTCTATACAGGAAGATGGCCCATCTGGACAGGCCTGTGCTGATGGTTGTTAAAGACATGGACAACAAGGTAAACATCTCAACACATACAGTATCCTATGAAGTATTTTATGGTCCTCTATGACTTAGTTGGTAGAGCATTGCACTAACAATGCTTAGGTTGTGGGTTTGATTCCCGCTGGGACCATATATACTGAAAAATGAATGCACTCACTGCAATGTAAGTCGCTTTGGATGAAAGCGTCAGCTAAATGCCATGTACATATATATTATCCAATCCAGGGATGGAACTGAAGGATTTTTGGCACTGGCCAGCCGGGCTTTTAGACTGCTTGTCTACTAGCCCGGGTGAGATTCTACTAGCCCCTGGTCCAAAATGGCAAAAAAAATCATAATCTAATTGAGTTGAAAAATTATCCAGTATTCTCTTGCCATTGGTCCGGTTTCCTAGATCTAGATTAAACCAAATCCTAGACTAAAAAACATATTCAGATGAGAGTCTCCATTGAAAGGGTGATTTAGTCCAGGACTATCGCTGCTAATCTGTGTCTGGGAAACACGTGTTTGATACCATTCCTCATTCCATTCCATGCATTACAATGAGCGCTGAGATTTCTACCTCCACCAGCCTCCCCTGGTACATCCATCTCTAGTGTGATTTAGTTCATAGTTATGGAAATAGATATTTTGTGTGTACTGTACCTTGTGTTGTTTCTTTTGATGATGCTATAACACGAAAGCAAAAGACAACCATTGTTTTGCTGGACAAAAAGGTTTTCTCTGATTCTGATTCTGTATGACCGTGGCTGCATGAGAGTCCTGAGACTAACAGATGTGTGTTACCCTTCCAGGTGTTTGGGGCTTTTTCCACCCAACCCTTCAGAGTCAGTAACAGCTGCTATGGGACAGGGGAGACATTCCTCTACAGCTTCAGCCCTGAGTTCCAGGTAACATCTTCCGCCGTAGATTGAAGACCCATCTCTTCAGGCTACATCTTAACAGTCCCTCCTAAATACCTCTTCACCCCCACTACCCCCCTGTACAAGTTTCTCTCCTGTTAAAAAAAAACCCAACTGACTGCCAATGGGCCCTGGTCCGAGCATTTTTTACTTTGTCTTATGATGACTGATGGATAGTTGGTTCACTTACTTAAACAAATGTATTTGTTGTAAGTCGCTTTGGATAAAGGCGTCTGCTAAATGCCATAAATGTAAATGTAAATGTAACATTACGACACACTACTGCTTTGTCAGGTCCTTAGGTTATGTTCCCATATTCACACCATCATGGGCCATGACTTAGAATGAAGCAATGTATTGGACATGCATTCTAAATGGTATTTTGTGGATATGGTAGATGCTAAGTTGGGATCCTTGGGACGAACATGCCCTCAACCCTAACCGTAACCCTAACCTTATCCATGAACCTAACCCTAACCTTAACTTTACCGTTTTCAATTTAAACTTCAATCGGGTGACGTCAGAGATGGGTCGTCCCAAGCATCCCACTTGGCATTTACTCTGTGGATATGGTTGTGGTGCACCATGTAACATCTTCCCTCTGACCGTTGTGACAAGTGGAACTGATCTCTCTCTGTGTTCACACACAGGCCTACAGGTGGAGTGGGGAGAACTCATACTTCGTGAGGGGCCATTTGGACTCACTACAGATTGGTGGAGGAGGGTAAGTGTTCAAACCTTTTTTTTCTAACATTAGACCAGTTACTCCGAAACATGTAGGCCTACGATAAGGAATACACACGTCCTTATGCATCCTTGTCCTATTTGTTCATCTGTGTTCCAAAATCATTCAGAGAGAAAAGACAGGGAGCTGTTAAAAAAAAGCAAAACAGATAACCCTCACTGCTTTGCCCGAGTCTAATATGTGTTTCCTCCTGTTGTGCTCCAGGGGGCGCTTTGGCCTGTGGCTGGATGCTGACCTGTACCACGGCTCCAGCTTCGCCTGTCACACCTTCCAAAACCAGCCTCTGTCCACCAAGCAGGACTTCACTGTACGAGACCTGGAGGTGTGGACCGTCCAGTAAACAGAGAGGCTGAGAGAGAAAAAGAAGAAATAAAGAGAGAGAGAAAGAGAGAGAGAGAGAGAGAGAGAGGGGGCTGTCAGAACAGCATCTAGCCAGGGTGTGTCCGGCTTTAACCTGTTCTAACAGTTTTAAAGGTAGCCTAGACTGGGATATAATGTCATAGCAAAAAACCAGCAGGGCGACACTACCAGAGACTTTCAACAGCAGAGATGTAACAGACTAGACAATAGTCAAACGTTTTGTTGTGCAGTTGTGAGAGTCTCGGGTAGAATTCAAGTATCTGTGGTTCTCACCCAGGCAGCTGTTTACTTTCGGCTCGTTTTCAGAGAAACTGAACCAAACAAAGAAGAAACTGAAGCATATGGAAAGAAAGAAAGTGAAAGTTAAAGTGAAAGGCAGTGAAACGAGTGGAGGCTCTTGTTCTTTCTTGTTCTCGACAATATGTTTGATGAAAGTTGCTCTGTTTTCACGGGCGTGATGTCATTTATCTGAGTCTACCTTTAAGGCTGGTTTCTACCTGTGTTTACCCTATTCCACAATATGGGTTTTACCTGGTTTTACCTAAGGACTGCATGGCCAGAATAACATCTAAGCTTAACACTTTGTAGTAGTGGAGAGCCTTCTGAAATCCCATTTCAGAGTGAGATCAAACATTTCCATTAGGATACGCATCTTTATACAGAAGTGTGCGTGTGTGTGTGTGTGTGTGTGTGTGTGTTTGTTTGTGTTTGTTTGTGTGGAGAGTGTAAAACTTCAGATGTCCACTAGGGGGCTCCCTTCCACAACACTCAGGTCCTGGAGCTGCCTTTGTATACAGTACACAACTCTGTTCTAAAATCTTTACCTTGCACTAAAACACCTGCCTGTCCCAGTCACACCTGGGCTCTCAAGGGGTTTGAGGTTGGTGATTTTGTCCCTTGTTGACTGCATCTCCTCTACATGTCTAAAAAGAAGAGAGAAATATGTTTTAAGAACTAAAGATAATTTGACTCTTTTCTTTTGTATGTACTATAAAACTATTTTTTTTACTAAATTAATCCAGGGAAGCATTGTATTTTGTTTGTATGGATGCGTTAAGCTTGTATTACTCTGTGTGTGTATACAGTATATCTGTATGCCTATTGTACAGTGCTGGCATTGTAAATATGGTTGGTGCCTTATTAAAATACTGCATTGCCTGGTGACAATCTCAAGTGATATACAGTATGTCTAAAAATGTGGGTACTTGTGATGTTTTCCACTTGCAATACATATCACACATAACCACTACTTTACCTCACCCCACCTCTCCCCAAGTTATCATTGACTTTACATGACCTTAACCATTCAGTTATAGTTAAACCTACGAAACAGATGCATCTGAAATCAAAAGTGTTGTCAGCAAACTGAGCATACAGTCGTTTCAAGCTTATAAACCTAAAACTTAAATTGTGGTTACACAATTACAATGAGTTATTACAAAAGTACAATTACACACATTCGGAATGCTGTATGACACATAACACATATTGGCATCCCACACACACTCACTGAACACTTTATTAGGAACACTGTACTAATACTGGGTAGGGCCTCCCTTTGCTCTCAAAACAGCCTCAATTCTTCATGGCATTGATTCCAAAATGTTGCAAACATTCCTTTGAGATTCTGGTCCATGATGACATGATTGCATCATGCAATTCCTGCAGATTTTTCAGGTGCTCTTTCAAGCTGTGAATCTCCTGTTCTACCACATCCCAAAGGTGTTCTATTGGATTCAGATCCGGTCACTGGGAAGGCCACTGAAGAACACTGAACTCATTGTCATGTTCATGAAACCAGTTTGAGACGACTTTTGCTTTGTGACGTGGTGCATTATCATGCTGGAAGTAGCCATTAGAAGATGGGTAAATTGTGGCCATGAAGGGATGCACATGGTCAGCAACAATACTCAAATAGGCTGTGGCATTCAAGTGATGATTGATTGGTATTAATGGGACAAATGTGTGCCAAGAAAACATTCCCCACACCATTACACCATCTCCATCATGAGAAGGTGCACAGGTGTTCCTAATAAAGTGTTCGGTGAGTGTACATCATTCTTTATTTTTGTCCTCATGGGAACAAGTTACTTGTGCGCCCTCTGGTGGTGACGCCTCTAAATTACTGTGATTATATGGGAACGATAGATAGCAGGGGTCTCTATCCATCTCTATGTCTGTCTCTGATCTCTGATCCCTCTGGTTCCTCTGCTGGTTCCTCTGGATCTGCTCGGCCTACAGCTATGTCACAGTACACCACATCGACCGCTGGGTTCTATGGAACATACAGACAGACAGCTCCTGTGAGGAACTATGTTTTGGTAAACGTATGTGTAGCCTATTAAACTAACTTGCATCGCAAGTGTAAGTCCCTTCTAGCAGATTCGAAGAACTATGCTTTGGAAAACGTGTATGTGTAGCCGATTAAACTAACTTTATGCTAAGTTCCATCTAGCAGGTTAGTAAACACATTCTGAAGGTAAAGGATATTTGTATATCTTTATTTATTTATAGGTTATAAATAGGTTATTGGTAATATAGTGAACACAATTGTCTTCATGGCACAGTGATACAGCACAACCACAGCAGACATGTAAAACATTGTCAATACAAATGTCAAACGTGTTGATCTTTTGATCTATATTCACATACAGTGTGCATGCATAGTCCATGCCATGTTGGTTCCTTGCTCCACAGTGGTACCGTCCTCCGCCGCTGCCCGTCGGTGAGGGTGTAGTTCTGTCCTGATGCTGCCTGCCTTGGTTCACCTTCACTGTTCCTCCTGAACCAGGTGAAGTATCTGACGGGAGGGTTGTCTGTACTGCTGCAGATCAGAGTCACAAAGCTGCCCTCCCGTACTTGACCAGCCACGCTGACCAGCCCTGAGGAGAGACTGAGGGACAGGGTCACTTAGGGTGGAATCCTACCTCGAGATCCACACGCGTAACTCCGACATTTGCATAAATCTTGCATTGTTTTCAATGGGACATTTGCACGATGGTATGAGTTACGCGCGTGGATCACGCGGAGTTAGGAGTTAGTCCACTCGGTAAAATGTATCGGGATAGAGTGCAAACTGAATTCTCTTGTCATGACCTTGTATATATTGGACCTTGCTCATGAAATAGTCTATGAAATAATGACTGATTATTAATTGTTAGAGGTTATAGTGATATTGGTTGTCTTATAAAACATGAAGCGTCACAGTGTGTTCATCTTGTTCCGTTCCCCAGTGGGTAGACTGCAGTGCAGTTGATGGCCATCTTGTGATGACTGTCTGACAGAATGAGGGTCACTGTCCTTCGAAATGAATTCTACATGGAAAAAAATGTCCTTCTTCTAGCATTGTGACTGCCTATGGCCCCTGGTCCGAGCATTGATTACTTTATCTTATGATGACTGATGGATAGATGATTCACTTACTTAAGGAGAAGTGATGTGGTTTGGTCTGGATTTGCATGCAGTTGGTTCTCTGCCTCTTGGAGAGTCTGTGTCGGTCCCGGGGATATTTGGGACCCGGGACAGCAGCAGAGCAGGTCACAGTGATCCGCATCCCCTATGTCACCTCACCTGTGCACTGTGACTGCCGATGGCACTTATTGAAGTTTTTACTTATGATGACAGATGTTTAGTTGACTTACTTACTTATTGTAAGTCACTTTGGATAAGAGTGTCTGCTAAATGAGTTAAATGTAAATGTAAGTGTAGATAATGTCATTAGATATGTGTGCTTAAGTGATTGGAGCAGTATGAAAAACTCATCTGACAGAAATAAACAAATGAGGAGCATTTTCTCAGGGCAAGCCATCTGAGTAGAGACAGATTCTGATCCCTGTTGTCTCACACACACACACATACACACACACACACACACACACACACACACACACACACACACACACACACACACACACACACACAGTAAGTACTCAAAGTGAGGTCTGACAAACTAAAAGGTATCAATTTAGTAGTAAGTATTTTGTGACACCCCTGTTTCGTTACTTCCCAATAAGTGCATCACACTATCAAAGGGAACACATCATTGATGACGCTCTTCAGTCCAAGTATAGTCTCAATACAGAGTAACTGTCTACACCTCTGACTTCCTCTTGCTTTGCCATGCACTCTTAGAAAAAAAGGGTTATTCATTTGTCCCTGTAGGAGCACTGTCATGACAGAACCCTTTGAAGAACCCTTTCTGGATCCATGTAGAACCCTTTTGGGATCAATATAGAACTCTTTCTGCCATGTAGAACCCTTTGGGTTTCATTTAGAACCCTTTATGGAAAGGATTCAACATGAAACCCACAAGTGTTCTTCAAAGTGTGCTCCTACAGGGACAAATGAAGAACCCTATTTTGGTACTAACTAACACTTTAAAGAGGCAATATGTAGCTTTTCCCCCTTGAAAATATCACTAAATAACAAATGCTACTTCTGATGCATTTGCAATCCGTGTAAAACAGTGCGTGCACCTGACAACAGGGCCCTGCCCTTCTGCCTGAATTTGCTTCTCAAAAATGTTCGGGACGTTTCTAGGTGTGTACCACTTCCTGTAGGCGTGCTTGCGTGTGGCTCATTGGCTAGCTACCGCATGACAACCGCATGGCAACCGCATGGCAACCGCAGCCTTCGTGTTAAGAAAATAGTTGGTTACATGTATTCTGCTGATTGTTCTTCGTAAACGACCTGTTTGACATTACAGCTTTGTCTGAAGTTTGTTTGGGGAATGAAGGGATTTGTTTGTGAGTTCGGGTTTAGCTGGAGATGTAGTGTGTGGTCAGTCACGCAACATGTAGCCTGTACCCTTGCTCTCGGTGGCAGACATGGCAGACAATGAGCTGGAGGGGTAGTTTAGGAAGATGTAGGGTATCCATGACAGGTTTTCTGTCACAGTATGTATGCACAGCTGCTGGCAAAACGACTTGTTTCATGTGAAGACTGTCGTTTCAAGTGTCTCTGCTGGTTGGCTCATTTCTGGGTTCATGTTTATGTGTACATTTCAAAACTAAATAACAGCTGCACTTTCAACCGCAAAAATCCGTTGCTTGTTTTTAGGTCGTGTAACTCAGAAATCTGCTGGATAAAAAAACAAGAAAATGATCAACAGATTCATTGTTTCAGTAGTTTGCATTGAGCGAGGGGAGGGAGAAAGAAGGAGACACACTCTGTCATTCCCCCTTGCAATCAAAACTGCAGTGGCTGTACAGCCCACAGATCATGGCAAAACGTTTTTCTCCAGACCGCTTCGAAATTCCATGATCTTGTTTCCTTGGAGGAGTTTAAAAGGGTTAGGCTCACATTCACACGTTACTGAGGAACGCGGTTGTCATTAGGATCTCATGTGATGGTACATAGGATTGATTTGATCTGTGATTGTGGTCCTCTGTGGCTCAGTTGGTAGAGCATGGCGCTAACAACACTTAGGTTGTGGATTCGATTCCTGCTGGGACCATATATACTGAAATGTACGCACTCACTGCAATGTAAGTCGCTTTGGATAAAAGCGTCAGCTATATGGTATATATACCATCGTTGTGTGTGTAACATTCACTACCAATCATCCGCCGTAGATTAAAGACCCATCTCTTCAGGCTACATCTTAACTGTCCCTCCTAAAGACTTCTTCACCCCCACTACCCCCCTGTACAAGTTTCTCTCTTGTTAATAAAAAATAATGTTTCCTTCTTCTAGCATTATGACTGCCTATGGCCCCTGGTCTGAGCATTGATTACTTTATATGATGATGACTGATGGATAGATGATTCACTTACTTAAACAAATGTATTTGTTGTAAGTCGCTTTGGATAAAGGCATCTGCTAAATGCCATAAATGTAATGTAAATATAACATGTACACACACTTTATACAGGGCTATGATCTGAGCAGAATGTTGGATAGATATGTTGGATTCCTAAATTAATGATGCTGAGCAGGACGGTGCGTGTGAGTGTGTATGTGTGTATGTGTGTGTGCGTGCGTGCATGTGTGTGTGTGTGTGTTTCTCCAGTGTAAAACTTCAGATGCCCAGTAGACAGAATATACACATTCTTTGCTGTCTTTTTTCACATTCCCTTGATGTTTTTGTATGTCCTATTTAAAAGTTGTTGTTTTTTTCAATATATAATCCAGGGACGCTTTGTATTTTGTTTTTATGGATGTGTTAAGATTGTTTTACCGTATCTGTATGCATGTTGTACAGTGCTGACACTGCACATGTCTGAATACTGTTGGTGCCTTATTAAAATACTGACAATCTCTTGAGTGACATAAATCCAAAAAGGTGGGTACTTTTGATTGGTTGTAATGAGGCATACAGTATCACTGCCTGAGAGGTTAAGTCTTTTTCACCTCACCAACAACATAACCGAATAGAGAAGCAAGGCTTATATCTTAAGCAATTGACAGATAATACAGTATGTGTTTGAAATAACACTATACTAGTCTTTGCTGTCATTCCAAGCCGAACGACAGTAGATTGTGGAGAGGTACAGTAAGCTTAGAGTGTCTTAAAGTGAATATCATTGAACTTGAGGGAGTTGAGGTCACGTTAAAAAAACAGAGTTAAAAAGGGTATAATGAAGGCAAACATCAAACACACCAACACATACAAACCCATTATAGTTTATTTGACATACAGGTGCTTTTGATTTCTGTCCAGATGGCTCTCATGAAAGCACAGATCCTGCTCACACAGAGAAGAAAACTATCTATGACCACCATTGTCCAGCCAAACACCAAACACACATGACCACTGATAATAAGTTGGGATGAAGCCCCATTCTGTTTTCATTCAGTCCATTTCAGCTTCATATACTTATTCTACATGTGTCTGCATGCAGTAACCTACTCTGTTTCTCTCTGTACGTTCATGTCCAATGATCATGGAAGCGAGCAAGCTCACTTTTAATTTACTCCGCAAAAAAAACGAAACAAAAAAAAACGAAACAAAAAAACATAAAGACATCTAAAGAACAATAACAATAATTCTACATAATGTCACAAAACCTACATTCAAACCAAGACGCAATGTTGAACCTGGGGCCCCTTTAAATAACCGTTTCAACAAGCAGATCGTTGTCCCGCGTCGGCAAGCACGTTCCGCGTCACCGTCACATTCCCCCACGCACGTCTCTCTCTCTCTCCGCTCTGTACAGTCCTGTCCAATCAAAACAGCAGTCTTGTGTCACTCAGGGTGCGCTGTCTGAACTCGAGGAAAAGGAAAGGAGGTGCCCCCTCAGTGGTGTGGGTGGTGCAGGTTTGAGGGTTGGGGTGGGGGGAGGCGGAGCAGGATCAGGTGGAGGGTGGGGTAGGGTGGGGTGGGGTGGGGTGGGGTGGGGGGGTTGAGGAGGGGGGCCCTCAGAGTTTTTTTGTGGCCCGAGTGACAACATGTGCCCCATCTCTCTTGTGCATATACAGTATATATTTAAATTATACAGGTAGCAGCAGTTCCCCCTATGCCAGGGGTTGAGGGGGCGAGGAAGGACAGAGGGGCATGGAGAGGGGGGGGGGGGGGGGGTGGTTGAGAAGGAAGGCTCCATCCAGACTGTTACTGTGCAGCGACAGTGCCCCCCTCTGGCAAGACGGCAGCGTCTCTGTTTTGGTCTCTCCCTTTGGCGCCCCCCTCTGACGAGACGGTAGCGTCCCTGTTTTGGCCTCTCCGGCGTCTATGCTCTGTCTTGTTTCTGCTCTCAGAGTCCTCTCGTTCGCCCGCCTCCCTCTCCCTCTCTCTCTCCCTCTTCCTCTCCCGCCGGCCCTCCTGGGTGTCCTTGTCCCGGCGGTTGTTTCGATTCCTCCTCTCTGCTCTGTGCTCCCCGCCGTTCCTCCTGCCTCCTGTTGGGAAAAAGAGAAGAAGAAAAACCTTCTCAGTAAACATCTCAGCATCTCAAATTTCAGTTGGAGATGATTTAGAAATAGACTCCATAAATCGAGTAGGCTGCCGGACATGGCTGAAAATGCAGTTGAATACGATTGACAGAATATGATGAACATATTGTGGCATCCTGGAAAAACCTGAACTAAAAAGTCCATGTTTCTAAGACATGAATCAATTCTTGGTCCTAGAGTCATGGAACCTTTATAGGACATGGGAGGGGGATGACTACTTTCACATTTTGTAAAACAAAAATCAAAATCTGTAAAAATGGAGATGGAACGTTTTTCCAGGATGATATATATAGAGAAGGCTATAATGGCACAAATAATCTTTATTCCATTCCGACCCATGAGTATAGCGTCAGGTACTCTCTCTCAAAGACAGAGGTGACTCTCCCGGCGCAAAAAAGTTCTCTCCGTCCACCACTAGAGGTCAGTCTCGTACCATGCAACGCAGCCACACCCTACAAGGCTTATTTCAGCTGTCGCAATCCTCTCCTGATAGGTTTTGTCAAAAATAGAAAGCCTTTAAATAAACTCTAATTTATCAAGTCTTGCACCATCCCATAAACAAAATCAATGTCTTGGAATGTTGTGGTGTTTATCCTCAAGCTGAAGCTGAAAGGACCTCCGTGTTATTAATACCCAGAAAGAGAGAGAGAGAGAACAGAGACAGATCTAGTGGAACTGGGCTGCTCTTCACATTGCGCTGGGGTCCATGTGTGTGTGAGCCGTAGGATTGCGAAACTGCTGAGGTAGGCACCGAGCCCCCCCCCCCCCCCCCCTCTCTCTCTCTCCCCCATCCCCCCCCTTCCGTCTGTATCCATTAATCAGCCGTGCTCTCCGTCCGTTCTGACGAGGGAGAAGGGGGCTCTCCGCCCCGCGCCAGCCCAGCGCTGACCCACACATTCCTGGGGTCCAGCGAGTGCGATAGAGGGCCCTACCAGCCAACTCTGTTTAGTCTTCCCTGCAGGAAGAATGAATAGCGCACAGGCCTCGGAGGTGAAGAGACACAACTGGTGCTCTCCCCCGGCCCGAACTATCTCTCTGAGCACGGGGCAGGAGGAGAGGCCCCTTCACATCCCATGGGGCAGTGAGGGGCTATGTCCACGTGTGTGTGTGTGTGTGTGTGTGTGTGTGCGTGTGTGTGTGTGTGTGTGTGCATGTGCGTGTGTGTGTGTGTGTGTTTGTATGGTGTGTGTGTGTATTGCACAGT
>NC_139664.1:18536338-18548838 GCF_951799395.1 Argentina silus
CGGACCAGACCAGAAGTCTATACTCACGGGGTACGCACTCCCTCTGGGAGTCGCTGCGGACCAGTCCCTCCGGGCAACTCTCGGGACACTTCCCCTGGTGCAGATAGAACCCCGCTCGGCACCGCGTGCAAAAGTTCTTGTTGAAGCAGGAATCGCACTCAGGCCTGCACTCTACAGAGACAGACAGAGCCACCAACAGTGTCAATAGGCCTGTCGGTTTACGTTACCGCGGGAGTTACCATGTGTGTATGTTCAACATGTGTCAGAGCAGATGTGTGAATGCAGATGATCATACTGTACCGTGGCAAGAGCTTTGCAATGACACTCTACGGTGGTCTGATCTACCAGACTCTATAGCCTTCTACAAATCTTCCCAGGTTTAGACTCTATTAGCAGTCTATTAGCAGGTCAGAGACGCCGGCTACAGGTAGACACTAGGTAGTACCTGGAACACAGGTACTGGTAGAAACTAGGTAGTAGATAGTGGCAGGTACAGGTAGAAACTAGGTAGTAGGTAGGAACAGACACAGGTAGAAACCAGGTAGTAGATAGTAACAGACATAGGTAGAAACTAGGTAGTAGGTAGTAACAGACACAGGTAGAAACCAGGTAGTAGATAGTAACAGACATAGGTAGAAACTAGGTAGTAGGTAGTAACAGGTACAGGTAGAAACTAGGTAGTAGGTAGTAACAGACACAGGTAGAAACTAGGTAGTAGGTAGTAACAGACACAGGTAGAAACTAGGTAGTAGGTAGTAACAGACACAGGTAGAAACTAGGTAGTAGGTAGTAAGAGACACAGGTAGAAACTAGGTAGTAGGTAGTAACAGGTACAGGTAGAAACTAGGAAACTCGTGCCAAGGCTACTATTGCTGCGTGTCTGGTGTATGAGATGAAGCGGAGGTCGAGACGACGACGATACTTACTCATGCAAGTGTTTCTGTCGGGTGAGCGCGTGCCATAGAAGCCGCCGGGGCAGGAAGGCAGACACACCCCGATCTGCCTCATCCCATTTCTCTCCAGGAAGATGAAGAGACGGGGCTTGCAGGACAGGCAGCCATTGTAATCAGAGCAGGTCAGACACCCCCCCTGGCACACCCCCGGGGTGTCTGCAACGGGAAGCAGACACAAGGGGAACAAGTCAGATCACACAGCGGAGAGGCCGACATCATCATTACGAGACGCGGTACAGAACAACGACGTTCAGTTTAGAGATAGGCCTACATCATCATCATCATCATCATCACGGGTACACCACCACAGTCATCTTATCGATAGGCCTACATCATCATTATGAGACATAGTACAGAAAATCAACAATCATCTTATAGATAGGCCTGCATCATCATCATGAGACATTGTCAAACCAACAACAATAGGAGATTAGAGAGGAATCCATGCTATCCATCATAACGTTGTTATAATCTACCACTTTTTTTTTTAGATATGTAGGTCTACATGGGCATAAACCGTCCTCCGATTTCTACCTCCACTAGCCTCCTCTAGCATAAGCAATAGCCTAGACTGCAATCCACATATCCTTAGGTTGTGTTTTCAATGTTGTGCTGTAACATCCTGTAAGCCTAGTGAACATTTACACACACCCAAAAGTGACACCCATTAAGGCAGTTAGTGTGAGGCCGATCAAGGTGTTTGAAATATAATACCACAAACTAACACGGACAAAAAAATCACAAAACACCCTGATCTGATAAAGTCTTTTTTTTCCCTCTCTTAAAATCTGACTTGAAAAAACATTGACGTAAAAAAAAAAAACGGCCTCCAACTTTTATGGCAGAACAATAAGGGCCTACTCTACAAAGTGTTTGGATAGCAAGTAACAAATGAAGTTACAGCAATGCTAATTTCACTGGGAACCGTGACCATAGAATAACTCCAAAACAAACATGACGGGGAACGAGCTTGCCTGTGGATTGTCTTGGCGGGAGGAATAATCAAATGGGACGCCGAGCATACCGAGGTTTGCACGCAACACTGGTAGCCGCGCCTATCGTTCCCTCCTCCACAGAAGGACAGTTTATCCATCCTCTGAGTCTTATGACAACTTAAAGACACTTAATCCAGTCTGTGACTAAAGGATCGACAACAACATCGATGTATTCACTTCTGAGAGAGACCTCCGACTGAGCGTATGACCAGGCAATGTAATACAACCCAATACAAATAAGAGGAAGACCAACGTTTTGAAACCAGAGTGACCGTATGAAGCCATATTTTGAAAGGCGGGTGATACATTTCATTTGACCTAATATTAGGTCCTGTTTGAATGGAGTATTTAGCAGCTTGTCATTGGGCGATGACATGTGGCATGTCCAAATTGAGCAAAGCGATAAACCTCTCTGACTAATTCATCATAAATAGACGTCACTACTACTCCTCAGAAGATGGATGGAACGAAGGTGCAAAGAGGGCAGGGGAGGCTGGTGGAGGTAGAAATCGGAGGACGGGCTCATTGTAATGCGTGGAACGGAATGAGGAATGATACCATTTGATAGCATTCCTCACACCGTTCCATGCATTATATTTCTCCCTCCACCTCCGATTTCTCCCTCCGCCAGCCTCCCCCTGAGGTGCAGAGAGGGTAGATGAAGAGATGCATCACAGGGGGAGATAACGCTGACAAGGAATAATGAGGTTGTAATGCGAGGGCAATAGGCTATCACATGCAGTTAAGCTGGTGAATACATGGGGAGGCTACCTGATATAGAGAGGGGGCATCTAAGTAGCAGTGGAGGCTGGTGGAGGTAGAAATCGGAGGACGGGCTCATTGTAATGCATGGAACGGAATGCCATTCCGTCATTCCGTTCCAGGCATTACAATGAGCCCGTCCTCCGATTTCTACCTCCACCAGCCTCCCCTGGCTCATATGGTGCAGAGGGGGTCGCGCCACAGTAGATGCTAAGTGTGATCCTTCGGACGACCCTGAACATGAACCCTAACCCTTACCCTAACCTTAACCTTAACCATTTCCTAATCCTAACCCTAACCTTAACCCGAAGAGTTTTAAATCTCAACTTCAACGCGGTGCCGTCAGAGTCGGTCCAAAGGATCCCAGATGGTGTTTAGCGTCGTTCCACAGGTGAGAACGAGCTGTGTTTGAGCTGCTGCAGGAGCAGACCAGCGTGTAGGTTAGGTGTTTTTCCTCCTCGTTCTCTCTCTCTCTCTCTCTCTCTCTCTCTCTCTCTCTCTCTCTCTCTCTCTCTCTGGGATATCGTGCCGTTGGTAAAGTTGTGTTGGCCTTTCATTCTTCCTCCCCCTCTTCAGTTCAGTGTTGGCTGCCAGATTGCAATAGATCACGGAGATTCTGTTTGACATATCTGAGCAATCTTTACAACTGCTGTCCATTTGCCCACATGTGTTCTTGCCAAGGCCCCCTAATTCACAGAACCCTTAACACACAGGAATTCTGCCTGCCCTCGCGCTGACATAGACATCAGTCGGGGCAGCTTGCATAACCCAACCGCAAAAGTTCCTGCAGATCCGTACAGTTGAAATTATACCCTAACTAATTATTGACCACAAAACTAACATGTTACACATGATGTTCTCAGATTTAAATTCAAGACTTCTTTTGAATTTGGCCATTGTCCAATGTATGCTATTCATTGCATAGACGGAGAGGTCAGACACACAGGCATTGTGAATGTCAGACATTTCCGACAAGTGCCATTTGAACCATACTATAGCTGATATGTGTGTGTCCTGGAGGCATCCATATTTAATATCCTGATAAGACCTACTTTTGGAAGAGCTCCAAATGGTTACATTTGGGTTTAAATAGTACATAGGAATCTTGGTCGATGTGGCTATATTGTCTTCTACCTCCATCTGTCTTCTTTCCCAGGAATTGAATCTGTTCATCACACCTAAGCTATCCTGCCTCATCTATTCTTGTCTATTATGTTTGCTCTCTAAGGCATTCATAGGCACTCATTTGTGAATAGATCAGCTATGATGCAGGAATGAAGCAGAGTATTTCCTGGCCTCTTGGCTCCATTCGTCAGGTCACTGACTGCAAGCTCATTCACCTCTCACTCTGTCTGACTATCACTAGTGTCAGTGTAGCGGAGGTGGTTTGGACATCAACTCAAGCGTTGCCCTCAGACCTTGAGGACGTCCTCTTGGTCTAATGGGAGATGTTTGTGTCTTCCATGTGGGAGACCCAGGTTCAAACCCCAACAGTTACATCAGGACAGGGTCTCCCTCAATTAGCACCGGCTGGCTCGCTAGGCCCGATGCAGGAGACGCCGCAGGTGGCGCGGAGAGAAACACCACTCTGGTAGACTGTTTCTGTGTCTCATTTCTCCACCCTTCTCCTGAAGTATGCACTTGTGCACTTTCCCACATGGGTGGGTTCAGAAACACAGGATTGGTCTACAGTACAGTCAGTTTGGACACTGAGACCAATCCATTCCCATTTAAATCCATGTTGAAAAGTGCACACTTCAGGAGAAGGGTGGAGACGTTACCCACGAGACGTATGCCACCTATGTAGATCACAGTCCGATTCACTGGCAGGTGATGTGTGCTTCATTCTGAGGGGACTTCATCTGGGGGACTTCATAGAACAGCAAAAAAAATTGTGAGAGTGTGTTTGATACTGGAGAGATGTGATTTAACAAACCAAGAGTGAACCCAAACCTCTACGCTGGAACAAATATTTCTGTGAATGCTACTGATAAACTAAATATTTAGGAAGCACAGTTTCTCGTATAAAGTCTCTCATTTTTTGTTTGGGATATCTGTCACAATCGTCTACGTTTCCAACATCAAACTCCCCACATTCTGAATTATAAATATGAACAGATGATTTTCTTACCCATGCCACAGAAAAATCACAGCCGTGGTTTGTGGAAGGTAAACTGTTGTCTCAATTTTGGCATATTTAACAATCTGACTTCCATGTGTACTTTATGCTCCTATATAGCCAATACTTTGTGGTAGGTTTATTTATTCTGTATTGTTTGTTCATTCTACTGGCATCAATTCACCTAATCCAACACTCGAGATAGCTGGATCAGCAGCATCCACTAACAACGACCGCGCGCTCTCATATGCTCAAATTGTAGCGTTTACTCGGTGTTGCGCGGAGCTCGTTAACGAGTATTCGTTTTTACAGCTCGACGACTCTAATCGGTATTCCAAATATGCAAGTATTCTCCACTACAGAGGACATACGAGCATACAGGGCCTATGTGATTTATCATTCGGATCAGAGGATGGCAACATAGCGCACTCCTAAAATAAATTTACAACTTTTGTTCACTGGGTCAGCCGCGACCATGACGCGCGTCAGGAGATCTACGACACACTGACCGCGAGACAGCGAAGGGAACACGGGGATGGGAGTGCACACTGACTGCGAGACAGCGAAGGGAACACGGGGATGGGAATGCACACTGACTGCGAGACAGCGAAGGGGACACAGGGATGGGAGTGCACAGTGATCGCCAGAGCGCGAAGGGAACACGTGGATGGGAGGGCACACTGACCGGCAGAGAGAGAAGGGGACACGGGGATGGGAGTGCACACTGACCGGCAGAGAGAGAAGGGGACACGGGGATGGGAGGGCACCGCGGCCGCTTGGGTGTGAGGAACCAACTTCGGGGGAGTAAGTTTCGACTGCGTACACTGGCCGCAAACATTGACACTAGGCCACTTCATCAGGCAATAATGACGGATTCCTGAATGTATGTTTAGCGAATTGAATAGGCCTATACAACATTGACAGCTGTGTGATGGGCGACGATGTGCGTTTTGCTGCCGAGAGTCAAGTGCGCAACCGATTTTAGGCAGGACTTTGAAACAGAAACATCTTTATTAATTGCTTGACGTCAATCAACATTTTAAGACTGATGGATGTGTTAAACAAAGTGGATGTGGCGCAATTAGCCGCTGTCTCTAACTTGATCTATTTAACAAAGTGTCCATTAATTTGCCAATATATATTTGCATGTAGCATATAGGGTAAAAGAGAAGTAAATACTACATTATTGTAGGCTATTCTAAGTTATATCCAAAAAGTAATTATGCGAGCCCTTGCCATTATAGACTATACAATGCTGTTCAAATCATATGTTCAAAAACCATGTTGCAAGTGTCTATTATCCCCACAATTAGTTCCCCACACATATTCTATGAACAGAACATAAAAGGCCAATGCATGATATATGATGTATGATCAATTGAACAAAACGGAGACAAGGTGCGCACGAGCAGCTCATTGCGCTCGGGCGAGCGGCGAGGACGCTCCATACTCACGTTTATGTTGCCGGTGCCGGGAGGTGTGCTGCTGCTGACAACCAGTGTATTCCATGCAGTGCAAGATCAAAACAAAGGAGATCAGTTGTAATTGCATAGTAACCCGGAGATGATACTTGTATAGCCAATGTCAATTGTCTTTGTCCTCCACCAAATTGCGGCTATGATTCCGCTGCTTTTCAGAGGAGAAGAAAGAAAGGATTGTATTTATTCCTAGAAAGAGCAGAATCCCCAACCTCGTGCAGACGTGATAGACGTGTGAATGACAATGGCCCAATGACACCTGGGCCGTTTACACAGTAACATCCTGGATACTATCCGCATATGTGCCACAAAGCCAGACCAGACCAGCGCAGGTATCCTTGGTGAGGGTATATCCCACAGACAAACCGTTAGATGATCACCCACCGCGGGACAACGGAAAACTCACAGAAATAAAATAAAAAAAGCTGATCAAAATAATGTTGGCATAGTGATAGTGATAGAAGTTTCAGATGTTCTCTTCCTGTATTCCCCACCGGTGCTCTCTCTCTCGGTACTTCCAGATATGAGGGCTACTTGATTGTGCCCTGCATGTCGGAGCTCATCGCGTAATCTCAGCATCTGAGTTGAAGACCAAAACTACAAGCCGTCTGTCAGCATCACCGAGCCTACAAGCCTATAATAAAGTGCCAAGTTTCGTTGAGGTGAGAATGCGTGTTTGTTCTTTTGATGGTCGCGCACCTCTCGTGGTTAGACCTAAAACAATTTCCGCAGTTTCAGCTCTTTCCTGCGTTGCGTGCAGCACTCATTCAGCCACTCCGACCCGCTGTATGATGACTTCAGCCCTCCGCCGTCTCTCTTTCTCTCTCTCTCTCTCTCTCTCTCCCCCTCTCTCTCTCTATGCGCGCTCGAAAGTTTATTTAGAGGGCAAGCCCCCCCACGTCAGAGACCCCTCGCGTTTGAGTCTTTTAAAAGCGTATTTTTTAGACTAGACATGATGTTTTGAAAACTGGTTAATTGTGCAGTTTTACGCACATTGTTTCCATCGGATTTTAAGTGCCCTGTCATAGCCATTACGCGATCTTTACTTTAATTCAATCATGATCCACTTTTATCATTGTCTCTTTATCGGTGATATAAAATGCACTACAAAGAAACTTCAAGTTAAACATTTAACATTGTTTGTTCCACTAATTGCAATCAGTAGAACAAAAAAGAAGCTAAATTACATTCTGACAGAAAGCACTGTTGCGTGGCGTGTCGCTGTTTATTTTGTGTCGTTTTTGTGTTGCGTTTGATGTTCAATCACTTCAAGAGACGGTTTCTCTCCCATTATCTGCTTATAACACGCGAGCTCGGTCTGGCGCGCAGCAGAACCTAGTCTGAGGACCTGCGGTCGTAACCTTCGCTGTTCACTAATGTAATCGTGTTGGAGAGGGGGGCCGTCGTTTCAAGAGTGCTATACAATTAACCCAACGTGAGGCTCTCTGGGCGCTCAGCACATGCACTCTCTGAAGAACGAATGTATCCCAGTTCGCCGGATATACTCTCCACAGCAGTTGGCTCTTGAGTTTGTTTATAAATTGGTGCAATTTAGAGATAATATATGAGCAGACGATCAGTCAGCACGAACCAGCGGGGACTCTCACAGGGCGAGCCGAGGGGAACTCTGGAGAGGTATTACACGTCGGTGCAGTCATTACGCGCGGCGCGCTATGGACGCGCAGGGGGCGCACACATGTTAAGGTAGGCTATTGATGTTTAGGTAGGCTATTAATGTTTAGACAAAAGCTAGGCTGGAATTTCTACTGTACTCTCTCTTGCGTGATGCATTGATAGCGAAGCACCTAAAATATTGTCTAAGTGCAAATTTGGAAAGTCAATAGGGAGGTAGCTGAGATATCAATATCAAATACACATATAGCACGTATATGTTACATGATATTTCATCAGAGGCTGCGGCCGCAAAATACCGATGATCATTGCATCTTCCACAGAGAGAAGGCATCATATCAGGTAGGCCTTTGACATAGATTTGAGCGAGCAGGGGAGGGAAAAGTTTAATTCATAGCCTCTAGAGGGAGTCAGTGCCATAAAAGCCTTTAGTGTGACTCATATCAATACAACTGGTTATAGGGTTATTGTTTAGGAAAACCGTACATTCTATAGGCGGAGGGGCGCTCTAGAACACATACATCTACGTCCATGTTTTCTCTGAACAGCAACGGTGGGAGTGATTATTTGTGTATGTGCAAACCCCTGTGCAGTGCTGTGCAGCGCGGTTTCCCAGCTTTCCCATAGGAGAGCTTATTTACAAGTCTGGCACAATGAGGAGAGGCCTGCGTTCTCTAGCCAGTGTGTTGATGTTTATGAGAATATAATGTAGACCAATGCTTACATGCCTCTCCGATTGTGGCTGAGGCATCAATCACACTGATGTGGAAACAAAGGTAATTATTATGTGGGTTCAACTGGGTTGTTTTAGGAGCGTGAGCTGAACAACCTCCTCATTGCTCCCCTGACAGTGAAGCCGGCTGTGGTGGGTCAGAGGGGGTGGCAGCAGGGTCGGGGGGGGTCGGCGGTTGAATTTCAATTCAGTGAATTCAGGAAGAAGATAGAAATAACAATTGAATGATTTCAACGCTTTCCTAATAAAATGACCATTTTATTTTTAAACGTTTTTCTTTTTTTTTTCTTTTTTACAACAAACGTTTTTTGTATGTTTTTTGTTTGTTTGTTTGTTTTTGAATTATGAATTCAAATTGGTTCCTGAATTGGTTGAATTGAAATCGAATTGACCCCAACCGCCAGTTAACATCATGTCCATTCCCACTGTTCTACTCTCATTGCCAAATACTTCAACCACAGCTCAGATGTAAAGAACGGACCTTGATATTCTCATGAACTTTGTAGCCTGTTCTTCAATGATCATGTCTGGAAATGTGTTGAATGTTTTCAAAAATCCACAGTCATGGAAGATAGGTTCCCCAATAGGTTGACTGTAAGGAAGGGGTGAGAATAATGTCTCTCTTTGTACCCCAGCCCCCCTCATACTGGTGTCCTAGAGAGGGGAGCTCAGCTCACTGGGAGGGCAGGAGAGAGAGAGAGAGAGTGAGAGAGAGAGAGGGGGGGGGGGGGGGGGTGTAAGGTCGCTTGGTCACTCCCTGTGACTGCTGGTGAGAGGATCCGTCAGCGCCCTTAAATGAAGTCAGGCAGGTGCACGAATCAACCCCAGAGCAGTAGCCCAGCCTCACAGCTGAGAATGGGACAGTAGGGCGAATCAAACTCAGAGCCAGGGAGATGAGAACCAGACAGATAAGTGAATCAAACACCGACCGGAGACAGATATACTGCAGGCCCTGAAAATGGGGTGATGTGTAGGAATCATGTTTTTTTTCACAGACAGATATACGTTCTGCGGCAGTTTCTTTCTCCACCATTTTCCCATCCAGCTTGACCTCTCCTTTCATGACATGATAACTCTGTCTCTCTCTCTCTCTCTCTCTCTCTCCCTCTCTCTCCTATAATAATATAAGCCATTTAGCTGACACTTTTATCCAAAGCAACTTACATTGCAGTGAGTGCATACATTTCAGTATATATGGTCCCAGCAGGAATCAAACCCACAACCTAAGCGTTGATAGCGCCATGCTCAACCAACTGAGCCACAGAGGACCTGTCCTTATAAGCATGTTTTCCTGCCAATCCCACATCAACACTGATCCAGAACCTTGTACAGTATGAACATGCAGCAGAGAGAGAGAGAGTAAAAGAGCGGGCATGGGAGAGAGAGGGGATAAAGTGCCACATACTCTCGGACAGCCCCCCCCCCCGCCCCCCCGCCCCCCGCCACCCACCCTCCACCATGGATGTTGCTTCATGAGGTTGTCTTATCTGGAGTCAGCGGGCCCAGATCCAACCACGAGTGGGACAGATGCTTGTAGTGGCTTGTGGGGGGGATCATGATTCATGTTTGAGTAAGCTGGCTAAGGACAGATCATCAAGGGTTTGGAGCTGTCAGCTGCATATGCAGAGAAGACAGAGAGAGAGAGAGAGAGAGAGAGGTGGGGGGGGTCACGTTATCTTAGTGGCGTCGGGGAGGCGTCCTCCGGCGACCCAGGGTTGAGCCCTGCACCTGCTCTTCCCTAAAAACCTCAGCAGCATCGGGGTCATTTCGCAGGCGTTTCCTCGGACGCTCCCTGGGCGTTTGAGACGTTTTTACAGGCGCGGCGCGCCAGTCACTTCAAGATGAAAACACAAGCGGAGGAATCCCTCGGCAGGCCTGACTAATGTGACCATGATTGTGGTATTAACTCCGCATTCCTTCCAAGGAGCGTCTGTTGACGGCGGACCAACATTTCAAATAAACGGAACGTTAAAAATGAAAAGGCGGGGATCTTCTATCGGCTGGCAGGACCTCAATTTATGTATTTCCTTTTCTTATAGTATTTCTATAAGCACCCTGCTGGGTGACTATCAGTGAGACGCAGCATGACCGAAAATGTAAAAAAAAATTAAATACAAATGTGCTCTTGAGATTTATCCCCGAAATTTTGGAAAGCTCGATGAGCGAAGCCAGCTTCAACTAGGCAAGAGTGGGACTTTTACGTTTTTCATTCTTTCTCTGTTATGTGAAGGGAGAAGGGAGGGGGGGGGGGGGGGGGAATAATGACAGCAGTTTGGCACAGAGGGGTCAAACCCCACAACCCAGGAGATTTAATCACTGGAGTTCCAACACCTTATTCTCATCAGTTGTTGCCAGGCAACCTGCAGGCCAGCTGCAAGCGTTGGGAGCGCATGGATCTGAGTCTGTAAAGAACCTGGGGTTTATATTAATCTGCATGGGGGCGGGGAGATTCCTTCACTTTGATTAAGCTTTATTCTCTCTTAACAGGTGGCCTGTCTGCCCCCAAACTATTGTCCAGCAGTAATCACTCTGCTCTACGGGGACACAAGTCAGAGGAGTAGCTCCCCCAATGTGTGTGTGTGTGTGTGTGTGTGTGTGTGTGTATGCGTGCGTGCGTGCGTGCGTGTAGCAACCGTTCTACCCCTGTACAGGGTGGATATTTTTGCTGTTAATTTCTCCTCCTATTGATTATTATTTATACCCATTAACTAATGAGCACAGGACAGTAAAGAAGCCACCCACCATTGTATACTCACTGTACACAAGAGACAAGAAATGCAAAGACACTTGAACTCAGTTTACAGTCTCTGACCAGATGAGTGATGTCACGTAGACTGATGGGCGAACGTTCCCTTAAGGGCTTCCACCCAACATGGATTTATATCCTCCTTAGGTCAAGTAACTCTACACGCTTGAAACTTGAAACTGTACAAGTGGTCCCGTTGTGTCATGTGTAAACACATCTTCTTTTTACAACTGACATGTTGTAAAAGTTCTGTGTGAAACTATCAACGAAACATGTTGAACATCAGAACAGCTGGTACGGTTCATACTGGTTACTCAGCGTTATGTTGTGTTGAATGATGAATGGGCAGTAAGGATGGCAGACATCAGGATACGACGCTATGTATGCCACACAGGTGAAGTCTTCGACCGTGTGTCTGACGCGCTGCACTCACTGTAAACCATGCAGAATAACATGGCTTTTTTTTTTTTTAACGTTAATTTAATTATGAATACAACTAAAAACGAAGTCGATGTTCGACCAAATGTGCAGAATATTCACTGCCAAACTGTCAAATTGAGATTGCATCAAGTTTGAGAAGAAAAAGAAATTTCAACATAAGGCAGATGTAGGAGCTTTATTTTTCTAGCGAACAATTTCCTTTCGATCTCGCCGTTCTAATGGAAAGTTCTTGAATTAAAACACGTGTGAAAGCACAATTTACCCCTCGGTCTCTACTGAGGCAGAACAACCTTAGGCACTCCATGATTAAATGAAAAATACTCTTTATAACGCAAATTAATTCAGACTTTTTCCATTCAATAAAACTAGCCCCTTGCCCTCTCCAAACATGGCGGGTGTAAGCCACATCTGGTCCTCTGTAGTCAGTGCTGGGTTAGGCACCTCTCAGAGAAACTAGACTTTAGCTCTGCTTTGATTCTGACATAGTCACCCTGATTAAACATAATTAGCCTGTCTTAGCCAAAGACTAACTTCTTTTGAAAGGTCGTCGATTTTAAGCCTGAGTCTGGGGTACCGTTTCAGGTAGTCAACATGCGATCCCTGAGATGTTAGGTCACAGTGAAGGGAGTATGGTACATCCG
>NC_139664.1:18553838-18593838 GCF_951799395.1 Argentina silus
CCCTATCAAGCCAATTTTCCCATTACTTTTTGGACCAATAGGGGGACTATGTATAAAAATGTCTAAATGGTGAAATCAATATCTACACAAATACCATCAAATAAAAGCTGAGAATCTCAAGCTTTAACCTCATAGTAATTGTTGGGTTTCAAATCCAAACTTTTGGAGTATAAAGGAAAAAGAAGAAACAATGCTTTAATGAGTTCTGCAGGGCATTGTGTTCCACCAGAGAGAAAACAACTGGACATGGAATATTCCAGGCCTGGTGTTGCAGTGAGCATCATTTCGTGGGCCATTCTCACCAAGAGGATCCAATGAGAGCTGCCATCCCACAAGGGCTTCAGACAAAAGCTCCAAAGAATGCAACAAAACACGACACTGTCCTGTCACTTCAACCTAGGTGGGTAATGTAGTAGCTTAGTCAATGTACTTAGGTCGTACATTTCCAAATGACCGGACAATGAATAGCATTGAATCGCAATAAATTCACGATAAAAAAAAAAGCCATCTTTCATTGGGTGAGCTCACCATTATCATGTGCAAAGCCTACAAAGCCTTCAGGGATCTCACAGACACCCAGGATAAAAGCTTGACTAGCCATAAAGACTTATATTTGCTTTCTAACATCAATAATGTAGTCATCTTCCAACTATTTAATCTCCGACATTTTAATGTTGGTTGTTAAGTAGTGGAGATTTATGGTTGTGAAGCGAGGTGTTACATGAGAACGGAAAAACCTAGCCCTCGCTAAAACCCCTACAATGTTGCCTCTCTTCTGAAACTGGCCAGCAGTCCTCTCTCTCTTCCTCTCCCCCCCCCCCCTCCCCCTCTCTCTTTTTTTTACTGCAGTAACAAACAACTCCGAGGCGTAATATTACCCCATCCATCCCAAGGAAACACAAAAGCCCCTTTAGGAGCTTCATCCTGACTGACTGGAGGGAAAACCAGAGCAGTAAATATGTCTGAGGCCCTTATGTAACGACACGACCGCACTGTGTTTATATCAGCAACAGAGTAAACAAATACACACCAATCTATCTCATTGGGAACGGGTGTCTCCCCTGCATAAATACCACAGGATACACACACACACACACACGAAGGCATGCACATCCACACGCATGCGCACGCACACACATGCAGGCATGCACACGCACGTAGGCACACACACATACGCACCCGCAGGCACACGCACACACACACAAAGGATGCATGCACATGAACATCCGCACACACACACACACACACACACACACACACAGGCACACGCAGGCACACCGACACGCACACATACTGTACACACTCGCAGGCATAAACAGAAAGCTCTTAAAGTGTGTGTGTGTGTGTGTGTGTGTGTGTGTGTGTGTGTGTGTGTGTGTGTGTGTGTGTGTGTTCAGACTGAAGCTGAGTGTGACAGCAGATGCAGAAATCCTTGGAGGGGCTACTATTAGTGGAGAGGGGAAAGTTAGGGCAGAGAGTGGGGTTTCTGTTTCATGCTCATGCTCATGCGTGTGTGTGTGTGTGTGTGTATGCGTGTATGTGTGTGGAATGCCCCTGGGGTGCAATGGGAAGCTCCCCACACAGGGCCCATAAACACCTCAGCATGTGGGGAGTGTCACGAGCGGGAGGCACTGTTTACCCACCAGCAGGGACACCCTCCTCTGCCCCGTGTCTGCCCCCAGGCAGCAGGGATTTTACACACACTTTAAGAGCTCTCTGTGAAAACAAATAAACAAACACCACAATCCCGCAGAGCAGCAGCGAAACACACACACACACACACACACACACACACACACACACACACACACACACACACACATACACACACACACATACACACTTATGCAAACAGACATATACGCACCACACGCACCGGCATGCACACACACACACACAGACACACACACACACCACCACATACTCAAGTATTGCAGCTTTTGATTCAGAGTGATGCCTTCCACATAATTTGTCACAGGCACAACTGCCTGCACAGTGCCACAACAGAGAAATACCAGTATCTGAGAGAGAGAGAGAGAGAGACGGAAGATGACAGGGAGAGAGACAGAGAGAGAGAGAGAGAGAGAGAGAGAGAGATTAAACAAAGATGTGAAAAAGAATAAGAAGACAATGGGAGAAAGTGAAAAAAAAAGGATTTAAAGAGAGAGAGATTTCAGAGACAAACAGCGAGGGGACGACAGCGAGAGAGACCCCTCCCTCCCTCCTCTCCTCCTCGTCCTGTTCCCTCCGCTCACCTGCTCCGAGGACCCTGCCGTGAGGATGCTGCAACCTGCCCCGCCCCTTTCTCCCAGGGTCACGCCTCATTGGAACACAAACATCCTGCCCCCCCCCCCTCCTTAACCCCCGCCCCCCCCCCTACAACACAAACACCCCCCCCCCACCCCTCACCCCCCCCCCCCCACACACACACACACACACCCCCCTCCAGCCTAGCCTGTAACCATATCCTACCTGCAGCGTATCCTTTACATGCATTCATCAACGTCAGCCATTAAGACATGTTCTTAGGGGGGAGAAAAACAAAACATGACATTAAAATGAAGGAGTTGTTAGGGGGGGTGCAGTGCTGTGCTGTGCTGCTGCACGAGAGTGCATATGACAAATTAGCACCCCCCCCACAGACTGACTGACCAGACCCCCCCCAAGAAGTGAACTTATGTTCAATGTCATTCACTAGAGGAATTGAAAGTGACATATAATTCAAATTCAGTGATTTCCCATGGACATTCATTGTTGAAATGACGCGTTAGGTCAACTTAAAGAACAGAAGGAGTAATGGAGACAACCTGGACCGCGCAGATCATTATCCACCAGTTAGGTTTGTATCGGAGAAGCACTGATTCAGACATCCAATGTATACTTATGTATTTGGGATTAGTTTGTGGGGGGGGGGGGGGGGGGGGGGCAAGGGGGTTGGTGGTAGACACAAGAAGCAGAGTTGCGCCAAAACTCCAGACGCCACCACCACCAGCACCCACCATACCACATGGCCATTTCCGGAATCAGTTCCATATTTTTCCCCACGCATGAACAATTACCGGCTGAGACATCTGATAATGTCTCTTCTCGGGCCATAGAGAAGTGCCAATCAGCATGTGGAGAGATAAGCCTTGATACCATTCCTCATTCCATTCCATGCACTACAATGAGCCCATCCTCCGATTTCTACCTCCATCAGCCTCCCCTGGTCTAAGAGGATATGATATGTTGTGACTGCTAGCCTTCTCTATGGGCGGGAGATGAAGGGAGAGAGGGCAAAAGATCTGCTGCCCGGCGGGGGAAGTCTGCAGTGGAGTAATCCAGTCGGAATCGGTTTTCCTTCCTCAAATGAAACACACTTGTTTTCTTACCAATATGATAATTGTGGTGGAATGAAACCATACACCGCAAGCATTCCACATGGATTATTATAAGAGAGTTTTGTTTGATGGTTCAGCTTCAAGCCATTTTCCTTTGTGAAGAGATTTTGTATAATCAACGTACAAAGAATACGCAAAGTACCTGGATTAGCAAAGGGATATATCTTGTCGATCAGTAAGTCTTTTCTTGCAAAGGGTCGTTTCTTATTTCTTGAGCCTGAATGAATGGAGTTTCATTGAGGATCAAAACATGGTCTAGACCTATGAGCAAGGCTCATTTTTCCTATCCTCTCCATGTTCCGGAGCTGTTTGAAGTGAAGCCCTCCATTGATGAGCAGTGTGCGTTTCTGTGTAAAGAGACCTCTCTCAAGAGAGAGCTCTGTCACTTTCATCCTTCCTTCCCTGTCACATGTGCAAGCAGCACAGAGAGGTTTCAACCTGAGTCACACAGAGCGTAACGTAGGCGATGCGGAACCTCGGAATGTCTTTGACACATCAGAGGAACAACGCAACTCTGACAGTTGATCAAACATCAAACCTGTCAATATTACAATGCCGAAAGAACGGCCTCTTCTAAAAGAAACACACGTTTCAAAACAAGTTTAAACTGTTGTACATCACGACTACCACTACACAGATGTCCTACACACATTTATATGAGGAACCTTTGCTGATGCTTGACTTAAGATTTGGCTAATGCCACTGGTATATCTAGTGAAAGTGCATGGTAATAAGTTGGTACTTTCTGGTATTTTAATTTCCAAGCAATTGATCCAAGTAATCTGGTAATTCTTAGTTAACCATTACGTAACCATTATGGACCAGGCCTCTCTTAAAAAAATATGTTTTATTTATCTTAATCACACTAACCTGGATAAATAAAGGTTCAATTAAATGTCATTTTGTACTACTGTATACAACAACAACAAAAAACGAAGTAATTCAAGGATTGTGAAATAAAACAGGACTGAACATTGTGGGATGGGAAATCCCCTTGTTCCACTGTTGTGAACATAGTAGGTGTCCAGGCAGAGTGTGACCCCAGTGAACCATCTCAGACTAGGGGTAGGGGAGGGGTGGGTGGGGGGGGGTGGGTGGTTCATGCAGCTGTGTAACAAGGGGCCACTCACGTACCCCTATGGGAGTAAAGCGGATTATGACACCCTCATCAAAATCTCTGACTGTCTTCATGCCGACATGCTCTTTTGCCTTCCTCTTTTAAACAGCTTAGCAAAGTAGCAACCGATCCATGTTTGGTGCCTGTGGTGAACCAAGCCATCCTGTTTTCACCTCACTGACTCTCACTGCAAAGATATTTAAGGACTTAAAGTTGAATTGCGTATTGTTATCCTCAAATATTCGCTTGCATGTTTAGCGTTTAATGGTTCTTATACTCCTATGATACCATATCAATCAATGTATTGCCTCATTAAACTACATAATCCTTAGTTTAAGGATTGGCAACACAATTTATGCTCATGGGCATTGGGAGGTATGCCCCTTTTTGACCAATGAGATCATGTCTGGACATAATTTCTGACTATTTACGGGGCCCCTTTATCTCAAGAGCTCCTTTAGAGGCTAAACCTTTCATAATTAAGTATTTTCACACTGTGCTTAGCCTGGGGCTAAGAGCTCCCTTTGCCCCAGGCACTTGCACTTTCTTAAGTGGGCTAGCACTGACTTTAGCTCAGGGCCTAGCCTAAGCATGAGGGCCCCTTTAGCTCAGTTAGCACCGACTTTTTGGAGTTAGCCTCAGAAATGTCCCAAACACGGTGCCAAAACTAGCCAGTGTGAAACGGGTTCAGGGTAAACTACAATGAAATGCTATCATCCAATCTGGACCGTTATCATGGCATTTTCTCTGGAGCTTATTTCTTGTTACGGTTAGTTGCTAGGAAACAGTTGACTAGTTGTTACAAAATACAAGGTAAAACTCAAATATCCAATACATTTCGTGTCTCCTTGTCCCTCATCTAGCACAGTATATGTTTCCTTTTATCTGTAATTAGTTGGTTTCCGTCTCGACAGCACACTGCAAGCTAGCTAGCTAGCCAACTTACATGGGTAGAATGGTCGCATGTCGCAATGGTTATTTCAGTTAACCCAGGGCTTTGGTGCACAAGTGTGAATCGTTAGCCTAGGATTAGCACAAAGCCCGGGGTTAACGAATGCGTGTGTATATCGAGCTTAGCTCGATAAGAGATAAGGTGAGAAACTTGAATTTGCCCTAATGTAACTTGAAATGTTCTTTTCCTCTCCTATGAGAGAAATAGCAGATGCCATGGATTGAGACGCGTATTACTAAGATGATGCATTGGTGCTTTGAGACAGTGTTCTGGTTGTTTTGGCTAATCTCAAGGACATTGTGATGACAAAGCATGATGAGTAAGAGGCAGAACTATTTGCAATCCAGTAAAACACATTGTATTCCATTTCTGTATGAATTGTGCAATATAAATAGAGTTTCATTTGATTTGATTTGACAGCACCTGGATGCTAATAGTCAAACACTGGTCTTTTAATGACTATGCTTCTCATGTGGAAAGGATCAGAAGGAACCAGAGGTTCTAATCTTCTCATGTTTTCTTGGCGTATTCAAGTTTATTCGGTTACTAAGTTTGATGTTACGGTAAGTTTAGTTTAAAAAGTATTAGGGTCAAACAAAAGCCGCTGGGGTTGGCATTCTAGTTGTGTTTATGTGCAATAGATAACTAGTTTGTCTGTTTACCCATGGTTCCCACATTTCCCTCACTTTCCCTTGGCTAGATAAAAGTCTCTGATTGGCTGATACCTATGACCCTGATACCTTCCTTTTCTCTCTATCTCTTTTATCTCCCTCTTCTTACCATATCTCAATCAAAGTCATATTATTTGCAGAGCCATTGGACAAAAAACCTGAACATAAACACGTACGCACACACACACACACACACACACACACACACACACACACACTCATACTATCATAACCTATATAACTCATATCAACGTTAAGTATCACACACTTCACCTCTCTTCTCATACACTAACACTCCATCGCAGTGTTGCAGGTATCGTTCTCTCTATCTGTCAGACGCATGGTTGACTGATCGTTTGGAGGAGTCCCCTATGGGGAGACAGAGAGAGAGAGAGAGAGAGAGCATGTAGTACAGTGGAGTGGGTGGAAGCGAGGGATATCACTCAGACCGCCTGTCTGTTTGTTTCCGTTTGGTGTTGAAAGGGAGTCTTTCATCTCCCCTATGTCTTGGTGTCTGTCTTCACACAAGGGAAGCAGCAGAGTGTTTTATCTGCTCAAGATTTACTCACAGACAGACGCATGGTTCTGGGGTCCAGTCGGTTAAGTGGTCTGACAGATAACAGCTCCGAGATCCCTGTCTCTCTCTGGGGAACGTGTTTGGGAGTGTCTGGTACAGTAGTGCTGTTTGTAGAGATGTTGTCTTAACAGAAGAACAGAGGGTGTCAATCTTCCTCTCGGGACAGATTGGAACTTGTACAGCGGCTTACACAGAAGGTCAACCAGTAACCAAGAGCCAAAATCACCCTCCATCACATACCTGTGCCATGATATACGGTGCATACAACACAGACAATGAAGAATACACATATCTGTATCTAGATAAAGACTGTTCCTGAAATAATACTATCTCTGCAATGTTTTATCAGAGATTGGAGAATCCACCACTTGGTCGTCTGGGTACAGAACGGTATATCCTCCCTCCATTACATTTAGCATGTCCCCTCGTTCACACGACAGATCCAAACCGAGCTGAGCTGAGCTGCGCTGGGCTGGCTTGGTGATGCACACGCCATAGTTGGTGAAAAAGCGCTGGAAAGGCCAAGGTGAAGAGAAAATATCCCAACCAGCACAGTACTGTAATGTTCAGATTGGCCCCCTAGTGTGTAAAGCCCCATAGCGAAGTTGCCAGGTATCTTCTGAATGTTCAGCTCAGTGAGAGTAAACACTAAGTGAAAGCAGCAGCAATGGAGGGCAGACGGGACAGACATAGCTGTGGGGTTAAAGTAACACCTCTGAGTCCTATACAGCGGCACTCAGGGAGCAAAAGAGCTCCAGAGAGACGAAAACCACATCCAAAAAGTGTTTGTTTTCATAGTTTTGACAGCTGTGTGCATACCTGCACGGCTCCTCACTCAGCCGCCAGCCCTTAAGTACACAATAGGACTCACTGTTCCCCTCCTACTCCTTATCGGAGGGCTCGACCGCAGAGCTACGGCGTGCTCTGGGCGGGCCGCGGCCCTGCATCACCTCCGCTCCAACGAGGAGAAATGTACACTATGTGCACTCACCGTGGAGGCCCTGGAGGCTGGGGGCTGGAGGCTGGAGCAGCCCTCGGCCCTGGAGGCTGGAGGCGCTCGGGGGCTGGGGTGGGGGGGGGGGGGGTGTTCCTGGTCTTGCTCGCCTTTATTGTCATTGTCGCCACATTACCGACGTCAAGCACGAACGTCACTATGACGCTGTGGTCGCGGTTTCTGTGGTTGATGACGGCGGCATTGGCATCAACTTCATAAACACACGATATGAATCATAATCTTCCTCTCTTTTTTTTGGGTTTTATTTCTCATTACGTGAATTATGTCAATGTCTGTTTTCCTCATCGTCCGTGGCAGCAACAACAACAACATCATCACACTCCTAACAGGCTTGGTAATATCATCGTAAACATTGATTACTGCTCCTCTTGCGTGTATCGATAATACACGATTTCCTGCCAACCCTCGGACGAGAAACAACATTGTCTCTTTCAAGCCGCGTGTGACTCCCCACACTGAGCAGTGTGCGGACAACATCAGTTGTGAGTAAGATTCCCATTGTTAGTGAGAACAAACCTCTGGTCTGGAGAGATGGAACCAGATGCACGTCCTTTGATATTTCCTGAGAGCGGGCGCAATCGGGATCTATCCCAAGACGGAGAGGGTGAGCAGACGGCCT
Source organism: Argentina silus (assembly GCF_951799395.1). Lineage (NCBI taxonomy): Eukaryota > Metazoa > Chordata > Actinopteri > Argentiniformes > Argentinidae > Argentina > Argentina silus. The sequence continues at coordinate 18,562,170 of NC_139664.1, forward strand.
TGTGGTCTGTTCACATCAAACTCAAAGCAGGCCGCTGCAGGGAGAGACGGTCTCTCTTACACACGCACGCACACGCACACACACACACACACACACACACACACACACACACACACACACACACACACACAGAGACACACACAGGACAAATGAGCAGCTGAAAAATGTGTGCGGTTTGCAAGGAAAAGTTAGTTGAAATCAAAACAGTACAATTTTGACATTAGCAAAAGGAAATGCTTGCCTGCAATTGAAGTGTGGTATTGTCCCAGTGGATTGTGCTGATGCAGTATAGCACATGGCTGAGTTATATTGTTTTTGTGGTTTTTGTAGAGGTGATCCACCAATCTACCCCCTCCCCACCCCCACCGCTCCACCCTCTACCCCTCCTCACCCCCACCACTCCACCCTCTACTCCTCCCCACCCCCACCTTCTATGGCAATGTGTCAAAAATGTCCACACATGGCCCACTCCAAAGAGACTAGCGTTTATGTTGGATTTATATTGGATTTATCTGAAAAATGATGCTCGGCTGCTGTGCCAGCCAAGCCAAGACTGGAGTTTCTGTTTCCAAAATTGCAAGCAGGTGTCTCCCCATCTCTTCTCCCCGCACCATGTCCCCCTCCCACGTAATTGCGGAACATAAGTTCACAATTTAACAAAAACCTTTTCAAATGTCGCCCACTCTAAACAAGAGTATGTAGTTTCTGCTTGTATGGGACCTGCACACGAACAGGTAGTAAATTAGATTAGAGTGTAAGTTGTATGTTTTCACTAGAATTCACTTGTTAGAGCGGCCAAGATCTTAGCCCTGGAAAAGCGGAGAGGAGAAATGGGAGTTGGGGGGGGGCCGATGTGGAATTTAACGGCTAACCACACAGGGATGCCGATGATTTACACCCAAAGTGAACGGGCATAAGAGGAGAGCATTCCAGAGCCTTTACTATGCTACAGAGAGAGGGGAGAAGAGGGGAGGAGAGGGAGGGGCGGGAGGAGAGGGAGGGAGGGAGGGAGGGTGGGGAAGGACGGGGGGGACCCACCCACGGCCTAGTCCATATCTCCCATGCCTGGGTCACTGCAAGAGAGGCCAGGTCTTCTACTGTAGGGAAGGTGCCTGAGAGGTAGGAGTCATCCTCACCACAGTGGTATTATCACAGGTCAGATGTAGAGCAGATGAATTTGGTGAGAGAGAGAGAGAGAGAGAGAGAGAGAGAGAGGGAGAGGTGTGTGTGTGTGTGTGTGTGTGTGTGTGTGTGGGGGGGGGGGGGTGGGGGGTGATGTGTGTGAGGCTCCCTGCTGCAGTATGGGGCCTCTGGGGGCCTGTTGTAGTGACCTGCTGTGTTAGTGCCCTGTGTGTAGACACCATGCTGACTATATAGCCCATCAAAGCTGTTCTGTGCTGTTCTATGCTGTGCTGTGCTGTGCTGTGCTGTTCTGTTCTGTGCTGTTCTGTGCTGTGCTGTGCTGTTCTGTGCTGTGGTACATAGAAATCGGTAGAAATCGTATGACGGGCTCATTGTAATCCATGGAACACATGTGTTTGATACTATTCCTCATTCGATTCCATGCGTTACAATGAGCCCCGTACTCCGATTTCTACCTCTACCAGCCTCCTCTGGTGTATACACAACATCCTAGATGACAGACACTCGACTTGCTATCCTTCATTTCACTTTCCCCAGCCACTGCCCCTGCTCTCTGTCACCATCTCAGATTCTTCTCTGGAGTAGTAAAAATCTAGTTTGAGTTCACATTGTGACTTTAGAGAAATTGGTTCCTGATTCATACTAATGACTTATATGGTGACTGAGTTACCACTGAGTGTGTTATGTTTCCCCTCTCTCTCTCTCTCTCTCTCTCTCTATCTCTCTCTCTCTCTCTCTCTCTCTCTCTGTGCCTCCCTGGACCCCTCAACTCAGGGCAGATAGAGCTGGTATCAGCCTCTCCTCACGTCTGCTATCCTTTCTATCCTCTCATGCCCTGGAGGAACTGAAACAACCCCTCCGTTCCTGGATACCCCCCCCCCCCCCCCCTTCCCTGTCTCTCTCTCTCTCTCGCCTCTCAAGATATCCTCAGAACACCCCCCACCTCCCCCGTCCTCCCTCCCCCCCTCCCTCCCTCCCTCCCTCCCTCAATTTGTCTCCACATATCTGGGAAAGGCTCTAAAAAGTGTGGCCAAATCCCGCGGATTTGGAAAGCTCTGATGTTTTTTCACCCCGGTGCAGATTGATGGCCTGCGTAAGTGCTCTTGTTTCCTGAAGTTATTAAACACATTCATCAAACGCCTCTCAATTATTAAGATGAGATAAAGAGGGAGGAGAGAGTAAGTGCCAGTGCTTCTGCTCGAGGTGATTAAATAGCATTTAAGACAGGGCCAAGCTTTGCTTTTTCTCATTCCCCTGTACTCTCTTGGAAAAAAGGGTTCCGTTGTACCCAGAAACAAAATGGGTTATTCGGATGTCCCGGTAGGGTAGTGGAATACCATGATCCGTTGTGGAAAGGGTTCTACAGTATACGGACCAAAACAGGTTCTACGTGGTTCCTCAAAGGGTTCTACTACAGCGACAGGCAACGAGTTTTAGTTTTAGCCCCGGAGTTGCATTTCACAGAAGAAGGACAAGCCAGCAGGATGTTTGTGTTTCTTCACGTCAAGTCCAGCCTTACCTCTATGACATCATCCTCCCGGGCCCTCGATTCGTTACTTGTTTGATTGAGCTTGTGTGGAAAGGTTTCTGTCAGAATTCCTTTCAACCTCTCAGGCAACGTAACTCTTTGTCATTAAGGCTAGCAGACTTTATTTTGTTTTAATGAGATGCTGAAGAAACGCCTCAGCATAATGATGTATTTACATTTTAAGCAAGTGACGCATCCTTGGAGCAATTAATGTTGTTTCTCCAAATGCTTTAACTGTCATTCATGTAAATACTAGATGTTCTTTGAGAGCGGGTTCAGAAGTTCAACTGAAAATGATTGAATCAGAACATGTGAGTGACATTGTGGTCCGAAATGGTGGTCCGCTGCTACCACGTCCATCTTCTTGTCTGTCGTGGCTTCATGTTTGAGCTTGTTTACATTTTGCATCAAGTAATTGGCTCATGCAAAAATGCAGAAATCTCGTTTTGAATTTGATTTAGTTCATATTGTGACTTTAGAGAAATCAGATCATGATTCATTCATACGAATGACTTACATGGTGGCTGTGTTACCCCTGAGTGTTATGGCAGTATGTTCCCCCCCCCCCCCCTCTCTCTCTCTCTCTCTCCCTCTCTCTCTCTCTCCCTCTCTCTCTCTCCCTCTCTCTCTCTCTCAGAGTGTGGTTTTCATTTGGTCTCTGTGTTCTGTTTGCCATACATTCCATAGCATTCCATGTGCAATTTATGGATTTTATTACATTTCTGAAGACGTATGCCTTTGGCACAGTTTGAAAACTGTGTCTATGTCTTGGATCAGGTTTGTTACACACACACACACACACACACACACACACACACACACACACACATGCCACTTCTATAAATGCACATGCACACTCAATAGGCACATGGTGTGTATACTCACAAATATGCAATATCCAAATACGCACACACACTAACACACACACACACACACACACACACACACACACACACACACACACACACACACACACACACACACACATCTGTATCAGTTCCATCTGCCTCTTCAATTCAGGGCCACCATAGCCAGAAGCAGGTGGGTCTAATTGAAGTCTACTGTCGGCCCTTAGCCCTGTTGGATAAGGATATGATATCTAGTGCCTCTGTGCTCTAATCAGGAAATTCACCAGGACATGTCCCTTCCAACCACTGCCAGCAGGAATATTTGCTTTTCATACTTTTTGAAAATGCACCAGATTTGCTCTGTTTTTTGATTACCACATGTTCAACAGTTGCAACAGACTCCCATGTACCTACCAGGGCTGAGGCTGGGAATGGGCCTGCCTCTCCTCTCCTTGCAACAATTACCCTGTGTTGGAGCTCTCAACATGCCAACACCGTGGTTCCCGTGAACTGCCTCTTCTGTGACCCGCTCTCTCTCTCTCTCTCTCTCTCTCTCTCTCTCTCTCTCTCTCTCTCTCCACACACTACTCACATGTCTCAGACAGAGCATCATCGAGTCATCACCTCCCAGACAGAACTCAGGGTGGTCAGAGGGGAGAGCGCCTGCTGAGGATCTGTAGTGTATATGAGAGAGAGAGAGAGAGAGAGAGAGAGAGAGAGAGAGAGATACAGAGAGAGAGAGAGAGAGAGAGAGATACAGAGAAAGAGAGACTTGGCAGGAGAAACAACAAACAAACCTGGTAGGGACAGAGGGGTGAAGGGAGGGATGGAGGGGTGAAGGGAGGGATGGAGGGGTGAAGGGATAGAGAGAGAAATAGATGGTTAGAGATGATTAGAGATAAAGAGATATGGATGGAGTGAGAATGACAGGCCACAGAGAGAGGAGTGTTGAATCCCAGAGCGTCCCATTGTCTCACCCTCGGGGAATGTGAAAGAGGAGCTTCCTGACAGGGTCTCTACTGTGGGTGTGTGTGTGTGTGTGTGTGTGTGTGTGTGTGTGTGTGTGTGTGTGTGTGTGTGCGTGTGTGCGCGCGCGTGCGTGCGCGTGCCTTCTCTGGAGAGAAGAAGAGATTTCACCAGGCCATTACAGACTCAGTCTTTATCTGTCTCTGAGCCTCTCTCACACACACAGGTGGACCCGAAGCCCACCTTAGTGAGCCGTGAGCCACCTTCACCATGGCAACACCCTCCGAGCGAGCCCTTTGATCCTCCTCCTGACGTGAGGGTTACACATAAAGCAACAGGCAGCCCTGGCCTCCTGTGGTACCTAGACTGGGGCCAAACCTCAAAAGTCTTTCCTTGTGTCCTCTATCCTCTATCCTTGCCTCCTTCTCAGAACTCATTGGAGCAGAGAGGCCTGAGGTTCCTCCTCAAATGCATTTTGAGAAGGAGGGGAGGAGATAGGATGCAAGGGAATCAAGAAAAAACGTTTGATATGAAGCCTAGCAGCGCCTCTGCCCATGGAAGCACCTGCTGCTTCATAAAAGATGCCCATAAAGTCTTCAGACAAATTGGAGGAGACATCAAAGAATGTACACGTGTGTTCAGTTTACAGTTGGACAGGGGTCAGTGAGCCACATCACTACTATGACAACAAAACCAGGAGGTCAGTCTTTTACTGCTGAAATAAACTACAATTGGGATGTTCAGGATACATAGAGGATGAGTGGGAGAAGATCAGGAGGGTGACATTACATACAATGTCATTATTACAAGGTAGGAACGTATTCAAGATTGAATATAATAATTGATACCTTTTAACCAATGCTTTTATCCACAGCAACTTACAGTACAGTGAGTGCATACATGTTTTGTATATATGGTCCCAGCAAGAATCACACCTACAACCATAGCATTGCTAGTACCATACGCTACCAACAGAGGACCAAGATATTTTGTCAAAACACGAAAGGAATCGTACTTGAAGCTCAATGGACTTTCATTTCCGAAGAATTAAAACTATTTGAATGTATAACAGGACTGAGTGTTGACTGAAAGGTATGTTTCTTCCTCTACAGACAGACTTCAATACAATATGTACATCAGTGGGAGCTCCTCCGAGGCGGAAGTAGAGGACCAACCTTCACTGTGAATTTCAGAAGAATATAAAATTGTGAAATATGTCAAAAGTTATCCCCCTACCTTTAAAAAAAAAAAAAAACTTAATTTGTTATTATTATTTAAAAACGACTATTATCTAAACATATTCACATGTCACCGAATACGTGATTAAAATCACCCGATGTGGTGGAATAGAAATAAGGCCATGCTCATGTAAAAAAAGAGAAGCATTCTCCCTAATCTTCTATGGCACCAGCTGCCACTGATGTAAACAAATACACATATTTTCCTCATCTCTAGACTGATCCCCGCGGCTTGTCAACTAGCATGGGAAGACAGAGCGACATCGCTGAGTGCTTGTTTAGTGCAGGCCAGGCCCCTCTCTCTGTCAAACCACAATCACTGACACATGTACAGACTTAAACACATTAACCTCAGTGTGCTGCGCTGAAAACCACATCCCCCGTCCTAGACCCAGTCACTGAGACCTGAGACCCAGCCTCAGCTTTAGCCTCAGCCTCAGCCTCAGACCCAGCCTCAGCCTCAGCCTCAGACCCAGTCTCAGCTCCAGTCCCAGTCACTGAGACCCAGCCCCGGCTTTAGCCTCAGCCTCAGCCTCAGACCCAGCCTCAGCCTCAGCCTCAGCCTCAGACCCAACCTCAGCCTCAGACCCAGTCTCAGCCTCAGCCTCAGACCTAGCCTCAGACCCAGCCTCAGTCAATGACACCCAGCTCCAGCCCCAGCCCAGGACCCAGTCACTGAGACCTGAAACCCAGCCCCATATTCCAAGCTTTAGCCTCAGCCCTAGCTCCAGCTTCAGCTTTAGACCCACCCCCAGTCACTGAGACCTGAGACCCAGCCCTATAGCCCCAGCCCCAGCCCCAGCCCCAGCCCCAGCCGCAGCCGCAGCCCCAGACCCAGCCCCAGCTCCAGCCCCAGACCCAGACTTCAGACCCAGCCCCAGACCCAGCATTAGCCCCAGACCCAGCCCTAACCCCTGAGCCCGTGGAGCAAAGGTATACAGCCGGATCAATTTGAGTGTAGAGATTACAAGTTGGACCTGGGTACAGAGAGAGCTGAGCCCAGGGAAACAAAACAGAGCATAATACAGCAGAATTGCATGAGCATGGATCTATAATATTACAGATGCACTTTATTTTGCATGATTACATGGTGAAATGGTAATTAGACAATAAATCAATCGAAAAATGATTATTTTCATTTTTACGTTAAGTTTACTTCTTTATGATTGATCACTTAACGTATTGCTTCTAATTGATTCAGTAATATATATATTTCGATATAATTGTTTCCATATTTGGGTGATGCTGAATTGATCTGTTGAAGCCAACATTTAAACCAAAACGGTCGGGAAAAAAGTACTTTCCAGGGCCTTTAAATTCATTACTTCAGAAATCTACTGACTGACTTTTTCTGGGCATGTTTCAGCCGTGGAAAGTGAGGTGAGAAGTTGAGCTGTAGCATGCTTACTAAGACTGTCTAATTGATGTTAAATGGGTAATTCTATACATCAGAGCGCTTGGCAACAGTAACCACATGTGCCTGGTCCCTTTCTCTCTTTGTTTAACTTAGCGGGAAAAATTCCTGGGGCTTTCCCTGTTTTTCATAACCCAAGCAAAGCTGACTGCTTTTTGGACTCATTTGAATGCTTTCCCTTTTTTTTCTGACCACTTTGTTTTCTTTATGTATTTATGTATCCACTGCATTAAATAAATTCAACTTGGCAGATTTGGCTTTTAACAAGCGTTTTTGGCTTTTGATATTTTGTGTGTTGGGTACTTTGATACAATAGCCTGCTCTACTGAGGTAGAGTATAGCATTAAGCCTGGAGGGGGCAAGGGCACAGAATTAGGGCACAACAAGAGCCTGTGGGTCAGATGAGCTAAGGGTTCAGATGTTCCTTCATTAAATGTATGACCAGTGTAGTGTCCGCTGAAGTGCAACTAATTGTGCAACACCTCTCTCTCTCTCTCTCTCTCTCTGTCCCTCTCTGTGTCTGTCTCTCTCTCTCTCTCTGTCCCTCTCTGTGTCTGTCTCTCTCTCTCTCTCTCTTTCTCTCTCTCTCTCACACACACACACACACACACACACACACACACACACACACACACACACACACACACACACACACACACACACACACACACACAGTGCACTTGAAGTAAGTTTTGGTATTCTTGGATTTTGCCAAACCAAAACAAACTGTTTTTCATCTGGTTTGGTCTTTTAAAGGAAAACATTTAGGAAGTTCACGACAGTAATTGTGAATTATATTAATGTGTTTGTTCTTTGTTCAGTATGACAAGTTTATGAAATATCCTCAAATGATTATTACCATTACACTGAAAATAACCGTTCAAAGTTATGTTATTCAATATGTTATTCAAAGTTTTTTCCTGGCCTCTGAAATTGAGTATATCTGTCTCCCATCAAGTGTAATTCAAACAAATACAAATGGTTTCATTTCCTTACTTAGGGGGAAAACAAAGCCTCCCTTGGTGTGGAAGGTTGGCTAAAGAACTCAGCTCTGGTATTTTTGAGTCAACGGGCATTTCAACACGTTTGGTGTTGAAATGTGTATTGTCAGCATTGTCATCAATGAACAGTGTATATGTATATATGTGTTGGCCTACACAATGCTACCCCTTCCCTATACTCTGTTCCCCTGACACAGTCCTTAATGCATATTAGTGTGTATATATGTAATAAGTGAACATGCATATTAGTCTAGGATTAGGCCCAAACTAACACACCAAACTAACCATTAATTATGAATTGAACCAATGATTTCTTCATAGGACTCATCTGTTGATGGACAAAGGAGATGACAAGGGTCTTTCATACGTTTTGGCAGTTTTTGACAGACAAAAGAAGTTCAAAGCAGTTGAACTTTCCACAGCCCGTTCGTCCGTTTAGCCAATTCGAAACAAACAGTCTTGTGTTAAGTTGCTAGGTTGCATTGTTCAGATGCTAAGTCTTTTCAGAAGTCATGCCCCAAATCCACGGATAGAATCGGAAAGTGATTTCAGACTAATATGTGTTTATCCGTTTTCTGATAGTTTGGTGTGGCCAGGGCCTTAGGCTTAATCTGTGTCTGGGACACCAGCCCATAGTTTGTGTGAGTGTACTCAATATGTCTCTTTGTGTATTTGACTCATCTCATGTCCTCAACCACCCTGTTCCTGGCTTCGTGAAAATGAGAGACAGTTGCGTGATTCGTGAAATGAGATTCATTCTAGCCATTTGTTTCTTCTGAGAACATTGTGATCCCTGTTCTAACCCAGAGCCATCTTATCCCGAACATCACAGAGAATTACCCCATAGGGAGCCCTTTGAATCAGCACTTAATGTCCAGGTATTAACATTTTATATCATTTCATCTTTTCTGGAATTGTAACCAGATTGCTCAATGGGCCCAAGTAGCTTTGTTGTCAGCTGCATCCCTAGCCTTTAATTTGTTTGATTTGCAATGGGGTCACAGTTTTAGCACAGTTCTTTACTGCCTTACATATTGATTTGATGTCACGCTACAGTATCCCAATCCAACGCTTTACACAAGCACAGAGAGATGTCATGCATTATCTTACTGGATGCAGAAGCTCTATGCATAGTTCGTTTCATTTTCAAGCATTCATTTTGTATTTTAATATCAAGCTGTAGCGTAGTTGTCTGTCTAGAGGGCTAGCAAGCTAGCAGATTAGCGGGCTAGCTTTCATTTCCATCCCTGTTTGTTGTAGTGCCTTGTGCTGAGTAATGGTGGTGTATTTGTGACAGCAGAGTCTTGTTAGTTAGACTGACCCCAGACAGACAAGTTGAGAGCCTGCTCTGTTAGTTCCAGCCAGAGTGGCGGGACAAACACAGACACTTGAGCTACAGTGTGTTACTTCTGTGAACAACTAGAGGACATTTGGAATCCCTGTTGTAATCCTATCCTGCCTTTGATATATTAGACAACATACACATGGCTACATCCATTAAAAAGTGCCATCATTAACCTCATTACATAGCAACACCGTATAAAACTACTACTACTACTACTACTACTACTACTACTACTACTACTACTACTACTACTACTACTGTCTACTTTAACTACTAATAGCCTTATCACCAACATTTAGGTTAGTTGGCTAGCTAGCTAGCAAACCAGCTACATGAGCTGTATAAATAATGTAAATCATGTCGGGTGCCACTTTACACTTTTTATCCAGCTCGTAGCCAGCCAACTAGCTACTGTAGTTGCTAGCCAGTCAGATGTAATGAACGCAACATTGTGTCAATCAGTACCAGGCACAAGTCACTATGTGTGCAGCACAGACTGCAGGCAACATCTATGGACCATTTAGCTTTCATCACATTGCTTCCCCCTTGGTATACGATGTATAAAAAGTAGGCTTATTCAATGTGCCTATGCATAGACATGAGCTGTTTTCACAACCATGAACAGCGTACCTAGAAACCAGTTCTGGAACTGTCAACCGGCGCTTGACTAGTTTTGCTTTAAGATGGCAGTCAATACGAACAGAACTAGAACACCTTAAATTGCACTTGACATTAAGTGGAAGTGAATCTGGCATCACGTGTTGTTGAAACATTGATGGTCTGGGAAATAGTCTTGCTTTTTAATGCTGGTTACCTGGAAAAGCAGTATAGTAATACACTTGTGTCCATGTGTTATGTCATTTTTATCATGGCGGTGGTGGTGTGTACACTGCTCGGCTTTGCCTTAGTGGCTACGACCAATTCACAGCCATGATCAAAAATGGCCTCTCATATATTATTGCTTTAATAATGACAGGATGTTTTTCGTTGTTGCTCAGCTTTCTGTGGGTGCAGGGGAGACTGGTGGGGTAGAAATCTGAGGGCTCTGCATGAAATAGAATGAGGAATGGTAACAAATCTTTGCAGCACTGTTTCATCAACTACGGTGGGCGTGGAACCCACCTCAGCTCGGTTTGGCTCTGTAGTGTAAATTAGGGTCCAATAAACCACTACAAGTAAGACTCTGTCTTAGAAGAGAAGAGACCGCCGTGGTCAGATTGCCACCATGAGAAGAGAAGCACGACTAGATGTCCTTCATCCTAGTGTAGTAGCCTACAGCCTCATCTCCACACAGACATAATGACACCTGTACCCAGAGGAAGGATCAGAAGAGTCAGACTCCAGCAGGGGAGGCTGGTGGAGGTAGAAATCAGAGGACGGGCTCATTGTAATGCATGGAATGGAAAGAAGAATGGTGTTGACGATGTTCCTCTACGGAGATCCCCAGCCATGTTTGGGTTTGGGACTGAGCTAATTAAGGAACAATAGAGGTGTTGTGATAACCCCGTACCGCTCGCCACTCCGATGGCACAGGCTTGGGCCTCTCTCTCTCTCACTGCCTGGATTCTGGGATTGCAGTCACATGTGGAAGAAAAACATGATGCTGCAAGGAGCGAGGAATTCCAGGAATTCCTGAGAATCTAAGTGTGTGTGTGTGTGTGTGTGTGTGTGTGTGTGTGTGTGTGTGTGTGTGTGTGTGAGAGAGAGAGAGAGAGAGGGTGGAGGAGGAGAGGTGTGAGAGAGAGAGAGGTGGAGGGTGTTGAGGCCTCTCAAAACAAACAGCCTCTCCTCACACCTGTGCCCTGAGACAGGGGGCGTCGCCTGATGGGGTGAAGGTGTGTGTGTGTGTGTGTGTGTGTGTGTGTGTGTGTGTGTGTGTGTGTGTGTGTGTGTGTGTGTGAGGGCGGCCGGCAGGTCACACTGTTGCCATACGACCATGGCTGCACCACTTGAGGAGAAGACAGAGAGGCGTTTCTATGCGATGTGTCAGACCCAGCATCAACACTTCCTCATCACCGTCGGCAACGGCGATATTATGATTTCTATTTTTAGGGGACGTCTGAATGTCAGCGGTGTAATTAGTGTCTATGGCTCCAAGCAAACAGCAACAGCTGGGGCAAGGAGCTGCTGGACCGTCTACCGTGAACTCAATCGAAAGTTCACCACCAGCAAGAAAATAAGACCTTACTGTAACCCCAAAACACCAAAACACCTCTATACCGTACTGTGATTGGGTATTGGCTAACATGACTGAAGTAGAGTGAGCTGAGTGGGACAACCAGGGGTCAGGTAAAACGAAGAGGATACTGAATGTGGTGGAAAAACAAACTCTTCATCTTTTCCTGGCATTCCCAAGCAGCGCGCCGATGATTCGTCAAGCGGATAGCCTGGATAGGAAAAAGGTCAAAGCTTTGGAGGGTGTATCATATATTGCAACAGGCAATTGTCACCGGGCATGACTTACAAGAAGAGGAAAAATAGACTCCCTCTTGCCATGGTTGTGCTTCCAGATCTGTAAACCTCAATGCATTCCAGCCATGCAGAACAAGGCGTGGATGTGAGGATGTTTCCACTCAGGAGAAATTCTATCCCCAGCTTTCTCTCTCTCTCTCTCTCTCTCTCTTTCTCTCTCCCTCTCACTCTTTCAATCCATCTATCTCCCTTCCCACCCCAAGCACCTCCTCATGCGCTGCAGGAGAAAACCAACATCATTATTTTTAGCAAAGCCACTATTTTCTACTCGCAGGATGGGATGGGTGGTTTTTGCTTATTTGATCTGCAAACAAAACAAGAAGTAAAAGCAGATGTGTAGTTTGTTTTAGACATGCAAAGCAGCTGAATAAACTCCTGGGGACGGGTGTGAGATCCCAGGAGGCCCGTGGGCTGTGTCCACATTCCTCGGGCTGGGCCCTGATACCAACACTCACCTTTCATTTAGCTCTCCCGGCTAATGCAGCCTGACTCTAAACACAACACTTTGTTTTCCAGATAAGGCGAACCAGAAGTGCCCTTTAATGTATTGGACTCCCACTCTTATGCCAGTGTGTACGGAGCATGCCAGGGGAGTTTTCCAGCCAGCCAGCTCAGACAGACCCACAAGCACACACAAACGCACATACACACACACACACACACACACACTTGTCTCACGCGGTCTTGTCTCAGGAGGTATGAAATTCGAAATAAGAAGGGACTCTGGGGTGATAAATAACTCGATTTTGGTGAGTTATGGCCAGACTGTAGTGAGTTGTGGCCAGACTGGCACAGCTCGGAGGGGCTTTGGTGGGGCAGCCTTGCCAAGGAGAGTTTACATGCCTGTTATCAGGTGCTGTTCAGGCCCCACCACCCTGGCACAGATCTGCCCGAGCATGCAACCAACCTTGACAATCAGGGGCCTACCCGGCTACTGACTCGGAGGGCATGAAAACATTATCCACACACGTTTTTTCCACAGAGCCACATGAGCTCAGTTACGGGTGATCATATCCATGCGTACTAGATAATACTCCTATTGTGCATCTGAGTGTTTTGTCAGTGACTCAGATGTCCGAAAACAATTAATGGTGGATGAAGAGATGACAGCTTGCATGGGTTCTGGTCAGCTTGGCTGGGTTCTGACCCGACCACAGGCACTGTGGAGGGGAGGGGAAATGGACTCACTCACTGTTCCACCAGTGACGGGGGTTGAGGCCATCGACCAATAGAGCGTAGACTACAGTACAGCGCTGTTTCTGCTACCATATACAGTAAGGAACCAGAAACACACCAGCTGTGTCTGACTCTCTCATTGGTGGATAGATGTGGACTTTGGATACATCCAACTGCTTGTGTCCCTGTGTCTCTCTCTCTCCTTTTCTCTTTTTCTCTCTCTTTCTCACTCTCTCTCTCTCTCTCATGCACACACAAACACACATACACACACATACAGAGCACAACTCACATGAGCTAGTTTCTCTCTCTCTCTCTCTCTCTGTATAATGGTTTATGACCACATTTTAAATTTGCCATCCATCCCCATTTTGTCACTCGAACCATATTCCAATTGTAAATATATCATTCTAATTAGGAATCTGGTGTACCGAGGCTTGACAGAGTGTGGATCTGTAATGACTTAGGAATGTTGGACAAAGGAACATAGACACAGAGACTCCTTGAGTTTTACTGACTTGTCAAATGTTTCTAAGATCGACACTTGACACCTAATATATCACAATTCAGACAAGCGTTGGCCACCCTTCTGTCCATCCTTCTCCTGTTTAAAGAGCTTGCAAACATGATTTAGCGCTCAATACCCTCCAAAATACCACACTCTTTTGCATTTGTATCATAAAACCCATTTATCAAAAAAAACGTAACTAAATCAGCGGACTGAATGTTTTGTGTGCCATCCAATTTAACCAGCTGTTTTCGGAATATGGAAACCTCAACGCTTTCAGATCTGAGGAGATGTTCTCAACTAAAAAAAACATCCATAAATAATGTAACGTGTCAATACAGTACATCATATCATAAAACATGAAAGAAGGTAAAAGAATGAGTGATTCTGGTGTCCGGCAGTGGCGGCAGCGGCAGCCTCAGACGCGTGCTCTCCCCTGTCTCAGTCTCAGTCTCTCCACACGTGAAGCTGGACTGTGGAAGCTGTCATCTGTTTCCAATGACGAGACGCTCTGATTGTTGAACTTGTTGAAGGGCTCTCCGGTAGAGTCTTCTCTCTCTCTCTCTCTCTCTCTCTCTCTCTCTCTCTCTCTCTCTCTCTCTCTCTCTCTCTCTCTTTCTCTCTCTCTAAGTAAACAGGAAGGAGATCATTGTAACCAGACACTTCACAGGGCCGGGGCAGAGGTTCAAGCAGCACTCTCAGTGCTCTGCTCCACTCCTCCATCCCTCCATCCCTCCATCCCAACCTCCCAACCTCCATCCCACAGCAGGTTGGAAGTCATTCCATGACCCCCAGCTGGTATGAAGAGACAGACAGGGCAGAGTAGTGTGAAGCCCCTTGGTGGTCTGAAGACTCAGAAGATTCTAGATTCTAGACTTCTATGATTGATGCTGACTCACCCAATGGCACTCGTGGCTTGATTTTATTTGGGTTTTAGTGACCAATGAACAGCAATGTCCTCATGTCTGACCTATATGAACATGTTAAAACCCTAATTCTACTGACTGTTGAACATGCAATATCATGATTTGGACTAGAACAGAAAAAAACACACAAAGAAAGCAGTTCTGAGCAAAATGCACACATGAGACCAATTTTGGAAAAATATTATTTTACACTCAACAGTTTCCTCTATAATCCTGAGATCGGGGTTTGGGTCCGGGACAGTGCAACCCTCCTGATTGGTTGTCTGGGGGTTCTCAGGGAGTCGCCCTTGAATGATCAGACCCCATTGGGCTAAACGCCACGATGGGTCCCGCTGTGGGATCAGAGAGAGAGAGGGTGTGTGTGTGTGTGTGTGTGTGTGTGTGTGTGTGTGTGTGTGTGTGTGTGTGTGTGTGTGTGTGCGTGCGTGCGGGTGGGGTTGGGGGTGAGGGTGGGGGTGAGGCAGGGGAAGACTGAATCATGTATGGTTTCTGGACAATGAAGTTACTGTTTTAATCTCCCCAAAAACTAAGGGCTCTTTTTTCCCCATGTCCCAACACATGGTCTGTGCTGTCATCACCCTATCCCCGGCCGGCTGAAACACTGCCTTAATTGAAACAAATTCCACCAGAAGCATTCATTTTCTGAGGGCTCAAGGAATCTTTTGCCGGAAAACCCCCCGAAAAAAAGGGTCATAAATTTAGAGAATAATAAATCACCGTTAACGCTACAATTCCTTCTCACTGCGTTGTGGTCTAGGCTCAATTTAGTGGTTGCTCTTTACTTAAACCCTACAAATTCTCTAACAGCCCGAGGCTCCACAGTAAACCATGGGAAGTTGTTTTCTTTTTCGTTTTTCTATTGTTTTTTTGGTCTGGTCGAAAATCTCTTTCATAAATAATAACGATTTATTTTTGTTGTCGTTCAGGCAGTCTGGGCTGGAGTCTTCGCCAATTGGCAAGGGGGTGGTGGTGGTGGTGGGGGGGGGGGTGGATGAGAGAGTGATAGAGCCAAAGAGAGAGAGGGATGGAGGGTCACTTGAGCAACCCGCTGTGCCCCACCCCCCCCCACTACCCCCTTGGGAGGATACATGCATGTCCATGTGCCCCCCCCCCCCCCCCCCCCCCGACACCCCCTCCCCACACCACCCCGCCCCCCAAACAGACAATAACAGAGGCTTTGTGTGGGGGGCTCCGTGGGTCAGAGGTCAAGGTGGCTGCAGCATGGAGGTAGACATATTTATCTGGAGGTGTAGAAGGCGGGGGGGTGGTGGGCCGGTTGAGGGGGGGAGGGGGGGGGGGGGGGCGTTGAGGGCGACGCTAACGCTGACAGAGTGGAGGGTTTGCATTCTGACAGTGGAACCACTGATGATGACAAGGCTAATGGCGTCACAATGCAAACGACCCACCTACACCTACCTATCTCCTCTGCATGGTGATACCTGGACTTCAACTCAACTCACCTCTATAGCTACTCTCCATCCATTCACACTCCCCTCCTGCCATCTTCTATCAAGTCATCCCTCCCTGTCTCCCTTCCTCCCGGTCTCCCTTCCTCCCTGTCTCCCTTCCTCTTTCCCATTCACTTTCCTCTCTCACCCTGGGTCTAGCTGTCTCTCATTTCTATCTCCCTCTTTCTCTCTCTCTCTCTCTCTCTCCCTCCCTCTCTCTCTCTCTCTCTCTCACTCCTCTCTCTCTCTCTCTCTCTCTCACGCTCTCTCTCTCTCTCTCTCTCTCTCACGCTCTCTCTCTCTCTCTCTCTCTCTCACGCTCTCTCTCTCTCTTTTTCTCTCTCTCTCTCTCTTTCTCTCACTCTCTCTCTGTCTCCCTCTCTCTCTCTCTCCCTCTCTCTCTCTCTCCCTCTCTCTCCCTCTCTCTGTCTGTCCTCTCCTCTCCAGCATCCTCTCCCACCTCTCTCCCTCCGCTGTCTTTATCAGTTGCGCCCGCCCGCCCTGCCTGCCGTCAGCCCCCCTGGTCAGGTCTAATCTGTCTGTCTGTCAGTGGCTGGGTAATTGGAGCTGTTTAGGAGGTCATCTCACCCAGGTGGGCGGGGGGAGGAATGTGTGACGGACCGGACCAGGAACCACAGCTTCCCACGCCTGTGCCACCCCAGAGCAAGGAGGTTGTCTTTATAGAGGGCTTATAAAGAGTTTATAAAGTGGTTTATAAGCATGTTTTATGTACTGCGTGTTATTTGTTTACTCATCATAATAAACACCCTATAAAAACCCATTAAACCATTTAAAGACCTAATAAAGGCAACCCTGATGTGGAGTACTGTCATCAGAGGAATGACACTTTAAAGTCATCCAAGTTTGGTAGATAAAAGTCAGTCAGTCTCATTCAGGGAAGGAAACAATTAGGTTATAATAACTTATTATGTGTGTTGAACATCCGATCCAATAAACAAATCCTAGGCCTTCTTGTTTATCTTGATGTAGATTGGAGATGATGTATGGGAATTGTCAGCTTTGAGTGGCTGCTTTGAGTGCCCCCCCCCCCCCCTTTTTCTTGTTGTGTTTCAGAACGTGTGTTTTTGTGTTGTTTTCCAGATCCAAAGCTCTGATATAATTGAGGAGAGATGTAATTGCTGAGGCTTGGGAAAGTCTTGCCCTTAAATGCATGACTTTGTCAAATGTAATTATTTTGATGGGGTTTACCAGAGTTACATGTGTTGGGGGAAAACAGGAACAAGAACGGGAGACACCGGGAAATCAACAACAGGCAGATGCTGGCATGAGGCGCAATCTTTCACCGCGGAAGAAACAATGATGACATTTGTAAATGGTTGCGTATAATACACATTGGAATCGCTGGCGGCTATTGTGGCAATCCAGAACAAACTATCTAAACCAGTTTTGGGAACGGGAGAAAGGGACTTGTCTGTGCAGCATCTCAATGACAGCCCGATTAGGTTAAACACCAAAACCTGACCCTAACCGTAACCTTAAAGTGTCTCCTCCTCTTTCCCTCCCCTCGCTCAATGCAAACTACTGACACAACGAATCTGTCAATAATGTTTTTATCCAGGAAATGTCTTAGTTACGTGACCTTGAAACGAGCAAAGGACTGGTGTGGTTGAAAGTGCAGCCGTTATTTAGTTTGGAAATGTTCATGGAAACATGAACATGGAAATGAGCCAGCCAGCCGAGAAAGTCACATTTGCTAAACCCGAAGTTTCAAACAAATCCTCTCATTCCCCAAACAAAACTCGAGGCTGTAAACGTCAAACAGGACGTTTTCTAGGAAAAAATCATCAGAAAACATGTTACAAACCTATTTGTACACAAACGCTTCGGTTGCTTAGATCGACTTCTAGCCTTGACAAACGCTTCCGGCTCCCAGGTTGTAGATAGACAATGAGCAACACACACTGCAAGTTGCAGGTTCCACGCCCACAGCAAGTGGTCGTCATCCAGAAACGTCCGGAACATAAGGGCAGGGTCTTGGCAGGTGCACGCAACCCGCAGACTGCCAATGCATCATAAGTCATGATTCAGCATCAAACCTAACCCTAACCGTAACCCAATTTGAACCAATTAAGAAATTCAACATTGGTGTGCTGGTCACGGGGAACAGAGGGAAGCAGGAGAGAACAAGGACCAAAACCAGGATAGAACCAGCAAGAAACCAGGGAGGGACCACTTGAAAACTGGTTGGCTGTTGTTTAGAGAAGAGAGCCATTAGGGACGAGCCAACAAAACAATGGTGGTTTATTGTTCTGTCTGAACTGGGTCCTGGAGCGGGGTCACGGAAGCCACCCGTGCTCTTGGAAAGAAAACGTCATTTATCACCTGGTGATTCACAAGGATAGAGTTACGGGAGAGAGAAACAGAGCAAGAGAGAGAGAGACATTTTGGACTTTTAAGAGCCCTTTATTCACCACATCAGAGCATAAAATACTGTACATATAAACAACATTAAAAGTGTCCATTCCACAGTGCATTATTACAGTTGTCTTTGAACTGTGCCACGTCAGTCAGTCCATAGAATGAGTGTCGTTCTAGAGTTGTGGAGAAACCCTAGCCACAACCAATGCCTTGGACAGTGCCACGGTGTCCACTTCCATGCCCTCCATATTGTGTGTTTTGTGTATGGCCAACTTGGCCTGGCCACAAACAAAATTGATCAGGGTATACTTTACTCCAAAAATAAACAAAACATTTGAAAATGTAAAACCTAGATTCAGAAACAACAGCGGTTGCAGGAACATAAAAAGTGGGAACAAATGATTACAGTCAACAGAAAGAAACAAAATAAGTGGTGCACTGTATCCGCTGTTTAACAAAAAGGACATGTGGGGGGAAACAGTAGAGTTACTTTTTTAATACAAAACAAGTCCTAGCAACTAGGATGTATTTATAGAGTTGTACAATGGCTACTTATTCATTGTGTTGAAAGGTAGTCCTCGGAAAATTAGCAGCTTCTCTGCGTCCTCAATCTCCTCACTTGCTTTTGGGGTAACAGTTAGCTCTGGGAAGGCAAACGCCACCACAGAGACAGTGGGTGGTGGGAGAGAGAGAGAGAGAGAGGGGGGGGGGGGGGGGGGGGTTAACCAGGAAAGAAGGGGTTGTTTCAGTTCCTCCAGGGCATGAGAGGATAGAAAGGATAGCAGACGTGAGGAGAGGCTGATACCAGCTCTATCTGCCCTGAGTTGAGGGGTCCAGGGAGACACAGAGAGAGAGAGAGAGAGAGAGAGAGACAGAGAGAGAGAGAGAGAGAGAGAGAGCACAGAGGGAGAGAGCATAGAGACTGTGACAAGCAGAATGTGCACCTTTTAAGGTAAAACACATGTAATACTGTAGGGGAGGGTGATTTAGATGGTTTCATACAGTACCTGAAGTTTGTGTATCTCTGCAGGTAACCCCCTAAAACATTCCTTTTTTCTTCATTCCTCTATAAAACTGGAATACTAAGAAGTTGCCTGAGTTGCAGAAATTGCCTAAGTTGTTCGTGCAAGCCAGGATATACAAGCGTACGTACATTTCTCATCTTGAACAGGTGTACTCTGCCCAAAGTGTTGTGATGAGGCAGGCTGTTGATACCAGGCCAATTTCACTTACTTTGGACCATCTCAGGCAGCCAAGATATCTCTAGCATGTTTTGGGCTGGTGGGCTGATCATTTATGTAGCCCAGCCCAACCCGTGCCTTGTATCTCCCAAATGGGGCCCAAAAAAGCGAATCCCACCTCAGATGTGTGTGTGTGTGTGTGTGTGTGTGTGTGTGTGTGTGTGTCCTCTATCAGACCATCTGTGTGTGTGTGTGTGTGTGTGTGTGTGTGTGTGTGTGTGTGTGTGTGTGTGCGTGCGCGTGTGTATGTGTGTGTGTGGAAGGAAGGAAGCATCCCGAAACAAACTGTCGAGACAAAACAACAACCCCCAGCAAACCACCCCCCCCCCCCCCCCCCCCCCCCCGACTCCTCAAAAATGAAAAACAAGGGACAGAATAGAAACATGGATTTCACTCTACAATGACAAGTCCTGTTAATTGTTAGCAGATAACATCTGTTACTGGGGGAAATTAGGATGAACCCTGGGCGTGCTTACTCATGTCCTCCCCTGCCTGTGTGTCATGGTTGGGGGGCTCTGGGGGATTGGTAGGGGGGGTCGGGGAGTCCGCTCCCTGGGTCGGAGCACTCTCTGAAGTGGCCTGGTGACAGTAACTAGATCCCTGTTAGAGCAGTCTAGCCGACAGATCAGTGAGGGGCTACCTGTCAGGAGCACCAACCTGGCCTCTGATGGTCTTTTACTGTGCACTGACCATGGAGACCAGGGGTTCATTGATGTGTGTGTGTGTGTGTGTGTGTGTGTGTGTGTGTGTGTGTGTGTGTGTGCTTCTGTGTGTGTGTGTGTGTGTGTGTGTGTGTGTGCTTCTGTGTGTGTGTGTGTGTGTGTGTGTGTGTGTGTGTGTGTGTGTGTGTGTGTGTGTGTGTGTGTGTGTGACTGACCCACCACACCCCCACTGACAGTCCTCTGAAAGAGCCCATCCCTCAATTCTCTCTCACAGGACAAGACATAGAGAAATATAACCTTGACAATGCATGAGAAACATAAACACTGTAATATACAGGTCAAAGGGGAATTAGACTGGGATAATAGTGGGGTTTTCACACACTCACACACACACACTCACACACACACCCCCACACACACACACATGCACCCATGCACGCACGCACACACACTCACACATGCGCACACATGCGCACATACACACACACACACACACACACAAATAATACAGAAATACTTTCTCTTGGTGACACAGATAATCATGTTTGTATTGTTCAGCACAGTGGTGTAATTTCTGCTCCAATCTTGTAATCTTTGTCTACGTTTTTGTGGTGATTCCTCTCTCTTTCCCAGCCCTCTCTCTATCCTCCTACACTGTAACACAATCTGACAGAGTCATGATGAGTTAGAAAACAGTCCTCGCGGCTCCCCAACTATGCCAGTGTTTACGTTCCGGACACCACAATGGAATAATGTTATGTGGGATAAAAGGCTAACAAGACAATAGTCTTGGCTGTATGTTTACATTCCTTTCAACCAAATCCATACTTAGCCTCTGAACTCCATTGTATCATTTTCTAATATGAAAACATCTCCTCTTGAAAACTCACTGGTGATTTCTCTCCCTCGTCTAGAAAGGCTGAACTGCGACCCCCTCAGACTCAGAGGAGCATCATGGGTAACTCCCTGTGCGCTGTAACCCCCATTAGCTGAGCCACAGGGCAGTATATCCTGTGCCTGGCCCAGGACCACTCTTAAATTCCAGCACTCGGCAGTATTGGATTACGACCTTGTAGCCGGGAAAGTAAATACCCGCTTTATTGCAGCTCATCCATTTGGTTTATGCCTTATTAAATTATGGTGCAGGCAGGGTAATAACAGGTATGTCAGACATGTCCCCCCCTCCACGTTTATATTTGAAAACGCTGGGGAGGACTTGTTTTCACTTGGCGTGAGTGTTGTTTTTCCCCGGGGACAAACGCAGCTCGGTCAGTAAGCGAGGGAGCGGAACGCGGTCTGTGTGCCCCGTTCTCAAACCCAAACAACCCCACATGCTGTAGAAACCTCTGCCGGCTCAGACAAGATGCCTATACCAGTACTCTTTACCAGGGGAGGCTGGTGGAGGTGGAAATCGGACGATGGGGCTCGTCGTAATGCCATTGTAATGCGCGCGTGTTTGATACCGCTCCTCATTCCGTTCCGTGCATTACAATGAGCCCGTCCTCCGAGCTCTAGCTTCACCAGCCACCCCCTGCTCTTTACCTATCAGAATGGACTGAATTTGTGTGCCGGTGAAATTCTGCTTCAATGAAATGTGATAACACTTCCTTTGCCTCTTCTCTCACTCATGCCTTTGAAGTGATATTTCCTCCTTTTCAGTTTTTCTATGATTTGGAAATGATTAGTAAACGATCCAGGATATGTTCAGGCTCACTTGTCTTGGGCCATACACTGCAAGGAATGTAATAAGATGTGTCTTATTACATTCCTTGATAGCGTGGTAATACCATAGAGAAAGAAAAGTAGAGGGGTTATGACATCATAATTGGTGGCATCATAGAGATAGATCAGTAGAGGGGCTATGACATCATAATTGGTGGCACCATAGAGATAGATCAGTAGAGGGGCTATGACATCATAATTGGTGGCACCATAGAGATAGATCAGTAGAGGGACTATGACATCATAATTGGTGGCACCATAGACATAGAACAGTAGAGGGGCTATGATGTCATAATTGGTGGCACCATAGACATAGGAGAGTAGATGAATTATGATGTCATAATTGGTGGCACCATAGACATAGGACAGTAGAGGAATTATGATGTCATAATTGGTGGCACCATAGGTCCATCTTACTGCGACCAGATTAAACGTGGTTAAAGTAACCTCTACTGCTCTTTCAAATTCTTAGCTATACACACCAAATTGATTCTAAAATATGCAGACACACTCAACCTAATTTCCTTTAAAACTGCTTTTTTAAAGTATGTATATTTTTACAAGCACTTAGAATTTGCATTGATGTAAAGGGGAAACATTTGTTTGTATCCCCCTCTTACAGCTTTTAAGATAGAATTAAATAAACTCAAAACAATTATAAAATGTGCAGACTTACTCAAATCAATTAAGGTTCGGAAATAAATTTAAAATGATATATACATTTTGAGTTATATTTACTAAACAACAACCATAGACTTAAGATGCTCCTGATCTAAAACCATGAAAACAAGAAACACCAACCCACCTTTAAAATGTACAGATCGACTTAATTTACCTGAATACAGCTTGTTGATACTTATAATACTGTATTTAAGCTATAAGCATTTCAATTGGTATATGAATATTACTTCGAATAGGGATATTTAATTCTATTTTGGGAAGTACAATAGGGAAATACAACAGTTATAAACACCATACATGCCACGTTTGCCATGTTCCTATTATTGCTGGTTTAGAACTGGACCCTCGTGGCCTGCCAAAGATGGCTGCCAAATTGTTCCATTCCAGTGGGTGTCTACGGCATTAGTCTCTGGTAATACCAGAGTGGTATATTAGAAAAGTGGCGCCAATGAAGGGAACATTTTCTATTGGAAACACTTACGGACATTCAAATAGTTATTTCACACAAACCTATGGAGCAAGTTGCCAGGCAACCGTTTGCTTGCCTGGCTAGCCAGTCCAACAAACATTGCTAGCTTAGATTTACATTTTCGAAGTGAATAGACACTGCAATCACTAAACTTCTTAGTTTTACTGAAAGTTGTGTCGTTAACCAATTCAAGAGATAGATTTTCCAGTGGTTGTATTGTTTTCCTGTAAATTAGCCATGAGGTTTTGGGGTTGAAACTGACTATTTTTGTCCACCATTGTTTCCCGTCTTGTTAGCCACTTACTTATCTTAGTCCAATAACAAATCTATATTAGAAGAAAGGGATTTTTGGAACTATTTCAAGCCTCCAGTTATTGCCTTGGCGCCACTCTTCGGAGTAATACAATCTCAAGGAATTATTGGCTAATATCTGTGTATAAGAAGCATTCCAGAAGCTACAATTACTCTTGCCATAAATGAATGAGCGTGAATTGCAGAATAAGCACTTAAAAAGTGATTTCTAAAATCAGTCCAACATAACTTGATGCCAGACAACGCCTGCGTTTCCTCGTCACGCTAACGGTTTTAAGATGGCAGGATGCTGAGATTGATGGGTCGTGACGACTGCTTGTCCCGCATGGGACATTTAACACACATGAAAAACATGAAACACCTTATCGACAGCTGTGAGATGGGATGGGATCTATCTGTGGCGATGCTTATCTGCTTCCACACAGCTGAGGGCTCTGATCGTAAAGAGCTATATTCTTAACCTTGGAGATGGCAACTCGATCGGAGGATGGGGAGGCTGGTGGAGGTAGAAATCGAAGGAAGGGCTCGTTACAATGACCTGATTGGAGGATGGGCTGCAGCAGCATGGCAAGATCCACCTACTGTGAGTGAGTACCAGGGGAGGCTGGTGCAGGCAGAAATCGGAGGACGGGCTCATTGTAATGCGTGGAATTGAATGAGGAATGGTATCAAATGGTAAAAAAAAAACACGTCATTCTATTCCATGCATTACAATGAGCCTGTCCTCCGATTTCTACCTCCACCAGTCAACATAATGTAGAGCCATTGCATGCAATGCTTTGTATAGGAGACCCATGTATAACATGTACAGTATGATCCATCGGCCCAAAGCTGGAGGCAATACCATGTCACATGTTCAGACCATAGTCATAAAGCAGCATCATAACCAATACCCTACCAAACCCTATGCATGTGTTGGACGAAGCCGATACTACTTCTAGGCCTCACAACCATCCACTACATATGCAGAAAGAAATGTGTATACGTCAAACCAAACAAGGATTCTCTTTTCATCATCTATTCATCATATGAAGTCATATTCCATCCACATGCACACAGGGCTGACCCCAGTGTATCAGAGTGGTAATTAAAGCTCCATTTCATGTCTCAGTGGCTCTGTCCATAATATTTACCCTCCTGTAGCCGCAGATCAAGAGAATTCCCCTCAGTACATGATATCACGACACGAAGACTTCAAATAAACATCCACTCGGAGGTAACAGGTTTAAGATGTCACAGTTAGACAGTCATCCATCATACAGCCAGGGCTCTGTCGCCGTGGGTTACCAATAACAGGAAACAAGAGGAAAGGATGGAATCACATCGGTGGAATTATACACCGTGTGCACAGGTCACGACAGCCCCCAGTCAGACATGGGAATAATTATGCCGATAATCAATAAAGTGATATAAAACAATATACAAAAGCTGACTCTGAGACAGATGTACTTTGTGCATTAGGCTGGTGTACTTGGAGGGCAGTTTCCCTTTCCTGCAGCTGCTGACGGCATCCTACAGTGTGAATTAGCTACTGAGCAAACTCAGCCTTTCACTCTCCTTCTCTCTCCTCCACTCTCCTCTCTCTCTCTCTCTCTCTCCCTTCTACACTCCTTATCTCTCCCCCTCTCTCTTTTCTCCTTCTCTCTCCGTCTCTCTCTTTCTCTCTGTCTCTCTCTTTCTCTCACTCTCTCTCTCTCTGTCTCTCTCTCTCTCTCTCTTTGTCTCTCTCTCTCTCTCTCTCTCTCTCTCATTCACTCTCCTTCTCTCTCTCTCTCTCTCTCTCTCTCTCCCTCTCCCTCTCCCTCTTCACTCTCTCATGACTGACTTGCAGGACTGCATCATACACTGTGTCTTAGCTAACTCAGCTAACTCACTGGCACCTCACTAGCCCTGTCCCACGAGTGAGAGAGGAGTTACTGCCAGTCAGATAAAGGTCACATAAGGTCACCTGCTCCGTTGTTCTTGTTTTCCTCTCGAGTCACATTTTTACAGTTTGAATTATCAGCCGATTAAAAGTCTTGATATCTCCCCAAATGTTTTTTTAAATTTTTTATCTCCTGTCTGTTTTGATTAGAGGCGAATGTGGTGAGGAGGAGGAGAAAGAGGAGGAGGAGGGGTCCTCTTCCTCCTCCCTCTGACGGCTGTCCGTGCGGTGTAAACAGATCAGGACAGCTGCTCGCGAACACCGGACACTCCAGCTCTCTTATCGCTCCCAGAGCGATATTAAGATGTCACTGTGACCACGGCAACCGGCAACGGCCATCACTCTGTTTGAAAAGAGAGGGGGAGTGTGGTCTCGTTAGAGGGGGTGGGGGGGTCGGGGGGGGGACAGAGGAGAGATAGAAACAGTAACACTACTGACCTTCAGATTCCTGTGAAAAAGGTTCATGAAGCCATCCACTTTTATCTAACAGGATTCAGGATGAATACACAAACACAACAGACTCTGTCTGTGAGGACACCTGCTAGTGTAGCGGAGGTGGTTTGGTTGTGTTTGGTTGGATAGCGTGAAAACCTTCTGCTTAAAGCGGTCAATGGCAGTGACCTTCCCTCGCTACATTGGCCCAATGAGACACGGTTCTTTGGAGACAGTAGAGAAAACTAGGGCACTGTGTCAGACGATGTATAGCCCACCGAAAACTGGGCACCGAAATCATTTCCCTCACTGTGTATCAACATACACAGCTCTCCACACAAAAAAAAAAAAAAAAAGAATATGGTTGTTATGGGAGCTATTACCCAGCTCAAACAACGCATACATGTATATGCTATATACTCATGATTATGATCCACTGTGGGTTAGAGTGAACACACGGTTTCCCTCGACTCCTTCGACCAATAATTCTTATCTGGGTTCTGAAGGAGCTGAGCGGACCTCTGGCCCGACCACATGTCCCCGGCATCCGCTGCACACGGCCCACACAGGGCTCACACACACACGGCTCACACACACACACGGCTCACACACACACACGGCTCACAACCACACAGCTCACAACCACACGGCTCACACACACACACGGCTCACACAGGGCTCACACCCACACGGCTCACAACCACACGGCTCACAACCACACACGGCTCACAACCACACGGCTCACAACCACACACGGCTCACACACACACACGGCTCGCAACCACACACGGCTCACACACACACACGGCTCACACACACACACGGCTCACAACCACATGGCTCACAACCACACGGCTCACACACGGCTCACACAGGGCTCACACAGGGCTCACACACACACAGCTCACTTTAACACGGCTCACACACAGCTCACACTAACACGGCTCACTCTCGGCCCACACACGGGCTTAGGTCCTTAGCAATGACCACGGGGGACGGCGGCGATAATCGCAGCCACATGCTCCCCGACAGTTTTTACTGTAAATACACTTTCACACAGAAAACACACGGAGAGCGTGAGAACTTTTCCTGCAGGTCTCAGACACCCATCCTCTTCCACGCACAACCCCCCCCCCCCCACACACACACACACACACACCCCGCGCTGGGTGGCTGTATCCCAGATGTGTAGCTGGTGTCCTGGGTAGTTATGTAACTATTGGCCCAGGTCAGAGGCCTACTCACCCTGGAACCAGCCTTAGATAATAAAACAGCCTGACGAAACAGGTCCAGGCAGTATATCACAGGGCAGCGGAGAAGAAAACTGTAAACTCAACTTATATAATGCATAGCATCGAATCGGATGTTTACACAGAACTCTAACGTAATACTTCACATGATCGTTCAGTTTCATCATCATGTTATTGAACTGGAGTGCGTTTAATGTAAAGTGTTGCGCAATCACGCGTGTTCCAAAACACAATGTGCCGTTTTCGAATTCCCAGAGTTTAGTGGACGCAGAAGTGTAAAGTCAACATACTGTCAGTGGCGGTATTATAATCTGACCACAGTGGTATCGCGGTCTAAGTGGTGACCCCTGAGATAAGTGACCAGAATGTAAACCGTCTCCTCCTCCACTTCTTCTAATGACTCCTGGGTGGTCTTACAAGCAGGCGAGGATGGAGGATTCTTCTACGCTTTGAAAAAGATGCACACTCACGCAGTGTCGGAAAAAAACCTCGGAGAGGACGACCATCGGCATTCCTTCAGCGATGATGAATGCGTCATATCGTCCCGAATCAAACCTGATCAAGGATTCAGTGCTGGCGCTCGCACTATGCGGCCCGAGTGTGTCAATATTTCCCATCCGTCATTCGGCTTCCTGTCCGAGTCAGCAGCTGGTATGTGGCGGTTCTGAGAATCGTCAATTCCATTTGTCAATGCCATCGCTAAGCCCCTCCCCCCTCTCTCACTGTCAGCAGCTGCCGAGCAGACCTTCTAAATAACATCATTATCACAAGTATTCTTCAACAATCTACCCCCCCCTCCCCCCCCCCCAGGGCCCCCTCCACCACCACCTCTCC
Source organism: Argentina silus (assembly GCF_951799395.1). Classification (NCBI taxonomy): domain Eukaryota; kingdom Metazoa; phylum Chordata; class Actinopteri; order Argentiniformes; family Argentinidae; genus Argentina; species Argentina silus. The sequence goes on from NC_139664.1 coordinate 18,590,089, forward strand.
ACCTTCGCTCTTCACACCGCTGGGGTGACCTCTGACCTCGGGATGTGTTGGAGAGAAGTCAGGGTGAGGGGCTGTCACAGGACGGACAGCCAGAGAGGGTAGGGGGCTTCTGGGTAATGAGTGAAAGGGTAGGGCGGTGTGTGTGTGTGTGTGTGTGTGTGGGGGGGGGGGTGGTTATTGGGGGGGGTTGAGTGTGACCAGCTCGTTTATCACTGGTGACAAAGTGTAAAAGTCAGTTAGGGATAGAATTTACACTCAGGTCATAAATCAAGACATGGCAGGGCCTCTCAGGATCATTCTCTCTCTCTCTCGCTTTCTCTCTCTCTCTCTCGCTCTTTTTCTTGCTCTCTCTCCCTCTTTCTTGCACTCTCCCCCCTTTCTTTCTCTCTCTCTGTCTCTCTCTCTCTCTCTCCTTCTGATGCTCAAACTCAACGAATGCCACCCTAAAACTGAACCCGGTGTTGTCGCTACAACATACAAAATGGGTCTCCTTCTGAGGGTGAGAGAGAATTGATTTCGCTTGTTCTTGTTTTCCAACAAATGAAATGTCTTTTAACCCGAGTAGCGGCTGTAGAACAGTGCAGCGTGTCCCCTTCCTCCCTCCTCTGTAGCAGAACTAACTAGTCCGTGCTGCTATTCTGTTTCTAACATGGCCGAGAGCTCAATGACCTCTGGGGGGGGGGGGGGTGCAGGGGGGCATGGGGGGGGGGTCAGTAAACAGGCAAGCGGCCTCAGACACATGTGATCCCCCACCACAACAACAACCACCACCACCACCTCCCCCACCGCCACATGCAGAGCAGACCAGAGACACCGGAAAGATCCAGCGCGGCGGCAGGCGGCAGGGGTGGCCTGGGGAGGCCAGGGGCGGCAGGAGAGGTGGTATAGGTCAGGAGATTAGCAACGGTCCCTGGTGAGGTGTCATAGTATCCAGCTGGAGGCCAGCAGAGGAGGGAGAGAGGGAGAGAAGGAAAAAGGGAGGGAGGGAGGGAGGGAGGGAGGAAGAGGCCAGTGGAGGAAGGGAGAGAGGGGGGGAGAGGACAGTGGAGGGAGAGGCCAGCAGAGGGGGGGGTGGGGGGAGGGGGGGTGGAAGGAGAGGCCCAGGGTGGGTGAGACCTATAGCTGGACTGGCCGACTGAGAGAAAGCTAACACATCTCTCTCTCTCTCTCTCTCTCTCTCTCTCTCTCTCTCTCTCTCTCTCTCTCTCACTCTCACTCTCTCTCTCTCTCTCTCTCTCTCTCTCTCTCTCTCTCTCAAGAGTGGCGGTCTCACCTCTTCTCTTCTGCCAACTGGAAATAGCCCACTGGGAGGGCAGACACAGTGAAGTGGCCCTGGCCCCTGGTTATAGGGGAGGAGGAGGGGGTGAAGGAGGTGGTACTGCAGGGGTCAAGCAGGGTCAAGAGTGGCCGTCTCACCAGTACGGCCCTGCCTCCTCCTGGGGGTTGGAGGGGAGATAAGTGGCCCACGGCAGGCCGCTCATCTGTCCTACTGACAGGGAGGCTCTCTCCCCCCCTCTCCTCCTCTCTGCCAGACCCCCTCTCCCCCTCTCTTCCTCTCCTCCTTTTCTCCTATCCTCCTCTCTTTCTTTTCTACTCTCTTCCTCTCCTCTCCTCTCTGCAGTCTAAGTGGAGAGTGGACTCAGCAGGCATGTGTGATAGAGGTCACAGTGTCCTCATATCTGAGGCTCTGGTTAAGTGGTCTGCTGCCCTGCTCAGGGAACGGGTCTGGGTGTTACTCTGATTAAACTGTGCTTCGCTCAGGGAACGGGTCTGGGCCCTACTCTGAGTAAACTTGTATCTGGAGGCTGGATTCAGCAGGTCAAGCATGAGATCCAGATGAACACAAGCCATCAGGTTTGTTTATCCATAGATTGGATCCAATATATTGTTCCAATATATAATATAAAACATGTATATCTTTTTTTATTTTTTTATATTTGTATTCAGAATTATACAAAATGTTCATCACAATAAGTACAAAACATTTTCCAATAACCCACAAACCCTCCCTCCCTCCACCCCTACCCCCCAGTCCCCTCCCATCCAACCATCAGTCCACCCCAGTCCCCTCCCATCCAACCACCCACCCCTCAAAATATTCCATGTTTATCTTGAGAATGAGAGCCTGTAGTGTGAAAATGATGACACATAAACAGACACACATACATCTTAACAGTCCATCCTACATCTTAACAGTCCCTCCTAAAGACTGCTTCACCCTCACTACCCCCCTATACTAACCCTAACCCCGAGACCTCTTCTCCCCTGTTACCCCCCTGTACAAGTTCTCTCCTGCTAATAAAATATATATTTAAAAATAAAAAATAAAAAAATAAACTAGCCTACTTGCATTACGACTGCCAATGGCCCCTGGCGTGAGCATTGATTATTTTGTCTTATGATGACTGTTGGATAGATGATTCACTTACTTAAACAAATGTATTTGTTGTACGTCGCTGTACTGGAGCCATATCACCAGACCAACGGTGATTTCATTTGACAGTGTTTGGATACTTACAGTGCCTTTGGAAAGTATTCAGACCCCTCGACTTTTTCCACATTTTGTTGTGTTATAGACTCAATTAAGAATTTGCCATCAATCCACACACAATACCCCAGAATGACAAAGCGAAAACAGTTTTTTAGAAATGTCAGTAAATTTATTAAAATTGAAATACAGGAATACCTCATGTACATAAGTATTCAGACCCTTTGCTAAGACACTCTTAAAATGAGCTAAAATGCAACAATGTCATCAATAAATCACTCAATAAGTTGAATTGAGTCCATCTTAATGCAAGGATAATAGTTCATGTCATTTTGGAATTAATATCTTTGTTTTTATAGGGTCTCTGATTTGCATTCCTGCAAAGGGTCTGAATACTTAAGTACATTAGGTATTTCTGTATTTCATTTTGAATAAATTTAATGACATTTCTAAAAACCTGTTTTCGCTCTGTCATTCTGGGGTATTGTGTGTGGATTGATGGCAAATTATTTTAATTTAATCCATTTTAAATTGAGTCTATAACACAACAAAATGTGGAAAACGTCAAGGGGTCTGAATACTTTCTGAAGGCACTGTATAGGACAGTCATGTAGCAATGGTAGAAAAGGGAGAGAACACCAAGGAATGTGGGGGTTTGGGTCCACAGTCCCAATTGAATTCTACAGTATTTAATGATCCATTGACACATGTTTAATCTGTCTGGTGGTGGGAACATTTGTACCTTCCACAATGACAAAACCGTTCCTTTGCCGTGGTGACACAGAGAAAGGAGAAGCAAGAAGACGTCTAGTCATGTTCGAAGTGGAACAGCATGATTTATTTTCCATGAATTCCAACCCATCTACAGTGTTGTGAAAGATGAGATTCAAAGACAAACAATTCCGTTTAAAAATGTCCCGTTTTAAAATGTGTCTTTTAGAGGACTTCTCCCCTGGAGCGTATTGCTTTTTCCACCTGACACAACTTTGGTGTGTATTTATTTTAGAAACGAGTGCCAGTGTTTTCAGGATGACCCAAAGTATCCAGTTCAGTTGGATTGTTTGCTTTGGCCGCAAGCAGCTAGCACTTAGAGAGCTGTGGTGTGATGTTGGCTTAGTTCACCCTTTACATAGACCATCATTTATGACTGTACTGTATCTCTGTCCTAGCACCATTACTCTGCTTGCTTTTGGTTTCTTTTTTCAATCCACAGACCATAAATGGTCGACCCTAAGCATGTGAGTTAAGATGAAAAATGAACT
>NC_139664.1:18601338-18603838 GCF_951799395.1 Argentina silus
GAGGGTTTCTAAGGTAGAGACATGTTTGTGTGTGTGTGTGTGTGTGGCGTATGCGAGGGTTTGTGTGGAGAAGCCAGAGCTCAGACAGCCTCCAGTGTGTAATGGAAGGCTCTCTGTGGGGTGAGATCAGGTTGATCCTCTACTTTCACAGTGTTAGCCTTGGTGCCCACTCTGCTTACCACAGCTTCACTCTGCCAACCAGGGAACCAAACCTACGGCACAATCGCCTCTGCAGAGAGGAGCAGAGAGGGGGAGAGAGGAGCAGAGAAGAGGAGAGAGGAGCAGAGAAGAGGAGAGAGGAGCAGAGAGGAGGAGAGAGGAGCAGAGAGGAGGAGAGAGGAGGAGAGAGGAGCAGAGAGGAGGAGAGAGGAGCAGAGAGGAGGAGAGAGGAGGAGAGAGTAGCAGAGAGGAGCAGAGAGGAGGAGATAGGAGCAGAGAGGAGGAGAGAAGAACAGAGAGGAGGAGAGGAGGAGATAGGAGCAGAGAGGAGCAGAGAGGAGGAGAGAGGAGCAGAGAGGAGGAGAGAGGAGGAGAGAGGAGCAGAGAGGAGGAGAGAGGAGGAGAGAGTAGCAGAGAGGAGGAGAGAGGAGGAGAGAGGGGCAGAGAGGAGCAGAGAGGGGCAGAGAGGAGGAGAGAAGGAGAGAGGAGGAGAGAGGAGGAGGGAGGAGAGAGGAGGAGAGAGGAGCAGAGAGGAGGAGAGAGGGGTAGAGAGGAGCAGAGAGGAGGAGAGAGGGACAGAGAGGAGAATGCAAGACAAGGGAGACTTGCTTTTCAAAGACCAGCTCAGACCTGGAGACTACCCATAATCCTTTGAAGAGGACGGCACTGGGCAGAACTCTTTGGCTCCTGATTATAAGCAGCACAACACACACACACACACACACACACACACACCTCCCGCCCCCTCCCTGGGTGAGCCTACTGTCTCAGACATATGTGAGACTAGTAGTATTTACCACCGGATATTACCCAAGTCTCACCGACCCCCCAAGGCTCTCTTCTATGCAACAACATGCATATGTAAAGATTAATATCAAAATTAAAATGCATTTTTGCCCCCCTCTCAACATCTAACTGTGCATTAGCAGGGAATGTGGTCTGATCTGCGGCTCTGTATCCTGTGAGGTCGTCCTGGAGGCTCCATCGGCAGGAAGTGATGCGGGATCAGGGGAGGAAGTAGGGATATGTAGCTGTAACCACCATGCTAACTCCCATTGATCCTCTCGCCGTTTTCTTCATTTTCACCAACTCTGGAGGGAGTAAACAAATCCTCTTGATGTCTCCCTCCGTAAGCATGGTTGGTAATGTCATTAGTCACTCTGTCAGTGTGTGTGTGTGTGTGTGTGTGTGTGTGTGTGTGTGTGTGCGTGTGTGCGTGTGTGTGTGTGTGTGTGTGTGTGTGTGTGTGTGTGTGTGCGTGTGTGTGTGCGTGTGTGTGTGTGTGTGTATGTGTGTGAGCAATAAACACGGTCTCACAAATTAGTTCCACTCTAAGGGGGTGGTAAAGTTGTCTTCCCCTCCGTAGGGGACGGTAGTGGTACTTAAATGACACAGTGTGGTGTGGCGTGTGTGTGTGTGTGTGTGTGTGTGTGTGTGTGTGTGTGTGTGTGTGTGTGTGTGTGTGTGTGTGTGTGTGTGTGTGTGTGTGTGTGTGTTGCATCCCAAGGGAAGCATGCGTGTGGCCTCCACAGCTGCATGTTCACGGCTCTGATAACCATGGAATGATCAGCCCAGGGATACTTTACCCTGACTGGAAATGAGTGATTTGATACCATTCCTTATTCCATTTCATGCATTACGAGCCCGTCCTCCGATTTCTACCTCCACCAGCCTCCACTGAATACAGTATATGGTTCCGTTAACGGGACTCATTGACTGACTGAACCCGGGACTTTGGAACATCAAGTTATTTAAAGGGTTGTTTCAGGATTTTCCATCTCATAGTCAGGTGGTTCCTTACGTTGAAAGTACTCTAGTCTATGGGCCAGGAGAAACTTTAAGGTTCAGAGTTGTTTAAATAGCCAATACTAACTTCAACTTTAGCCACCAGTATCAAAAAAACTATGGGAGTGATGGGGGCTCAAAACAAATTGTCATCATGTGTGGCCACAATCACCTCAAATGAACTCTCTCATATGGTTGAAAGTGACTTTGAGGTGATTTGGCAACAAATGCTGACATATTTCCTTGAGTCCAAATCACTCCCATTGTTTTTTTTGTTCTGAACCAACCCTTTGAGAGTGAGAGTTCTGCTGAACCACCAGAGACATTCCACATGGTCGTCTGGAGTCTACCCCTCCGTTTCAGGTGAGCCCTGTCTGGAACCAGGATCCAGTCAGCCAGCATACCTTCTTAATGAGAGTAATATCCACTGAGCTATTCAGACGATACCGCAAAGCATGTTCTCCAAGAACAGCTAATCAGTGTTTCTTTTCCCCGCCGCGTGACTAAACCAGAGCAAAGACGTTCCGTTCCTCCTGACTCCTCTTTGACACTCTGG
>NC_139664.1:18613838-18631338 GCF_951799395.1 Argentina silus
GCGCTCAACTCATGCCATGGGCCAGCCCCCTCAAACACCATGTCCAATTTCAATTCTTCAGCGTTTTTATTCGGTTATCTAATTAAATCTACACCGAGTGGGTCCCGGGCATTGGAACAGCATTGTGTGTCTCTGGACAAGCAAAACAAATCGAGACCCCAGAAATGTGAGATTAGAAGCAGACCTTCCATGTGGCTTTTGTATGGAGTCGAGGGGGGGGGGGTTGAGGGGTGGAAATAGAGGAAGGAGGGGGGTGGGGTGGGGGGGGGTGAGGGGTGGAAATGGAGGAGTGGAGGGGGGGGTGAGGGGTGGAGGAGGGGGAGTGAAGTGGAGGCTGAGAGGGGAGGAGTGGAGGGGTGATGGAGGGATGGAGTAATCGAGGAGGGTTGGTGGTGGCAGACTGGCCTCCAACTCAAACACGTTCCCAAATGTGTGTCCTGGTTGGAACTTTCGTGTGATGGACAACAATATTCGCAAATGATTGTTGCTAATGCTATCGTTTGCTAGTGCCTTCCCCTGACAACATACCCTTACCTTAACCACTTGAAGTCAATGCCTAATACTGCCTCACCGCCACACAATTATAAGTCAATAAAGATCTATTTATGTAAGTCACGCAAGTTCACTTCCCCTCACAGAGCATATTTTCAGTTTTTGACATATCGTCCAAAAATCTCTCTCATGAGTCAACAAGGACATGCACTTGGGAATGCGTACTATTGTGTATAGGTACACAATTTCATTAGGATACTGTGTTGGTTGGTGGGGGAGTGAAACATAAGACAATGAGGCTCAGTTCAAATCAAATCAAACTTTATTTATATAGCACATTTCATACATCAAGGTAACACAATGAGCTACACAGAAACGAATAAATAAATAAAGGCAACGAGACAAAACATTAGAGGATAAACACAGAACAGCTATGGAGGTTCAAACTGTAAATACAAGCTACAAGAACTGAGTCATCAAATGACTAAAAGACCAGGAAGACTACAAATAAAAAAGGAAAAAAATGGGATAAAATACAAGACTTGAAAGGACTATAAAACACTAGGTTAAAAACACAAGGTTAAAAAGCTATGTCTTAAAACCGCTCTTTAAAATGTCCACAGTTTCATACGTACAGTACCTCTCTTCTCCTCACAGCCAAGGGAACAAGCCATCGAGGAAAGCAGAGATGTGGGTATTTTGAAAAGACCACAAAAGGGTCAAATCTGATGGGCAGAATTACCACTGTGGCTCTTTTGGATGAAGCTACAGATTACAGTTCAGTACTTCACCTTGACTGCTCCAGTAATACCCAGCTGTGTAAATACAAGGATGTGTCAAAATGAACCCTACACTGAGTGCCCTGCATAAGGGCATCTGCTAAGCAAACAAACAAACACAGCCATTTTAACCTAATAACTGCTTTGTGGTGTAATCAGATCAAGCGTGACCAGGGGGTTTGTGGTCTTTTGCAGCCCATTACTTGTCTAAACAGAAGCCCTCTATGAAGCCACTGAACACTCCAAGTGTATCACTCCGCCATTGAACTTTCAGAGACGTGTCAACTGACAACCTTGAAGCTCACATGCGGTCAGAATCTGATTATAGGATAGTGTGAAGTTATAGGGATGATTCAGATTATTCATTGAAGTGATGTCCATTTTGAATGTACAGCAGTTGACAGCTGAAAGTCCACACTTTTTATCAATAGATAATGATTCAAAATGAACCACGTAGCAACTACCTAGTTTCTGGGAAAATATTATCCATAAAATATCATGTCATTTTATGGGAAGTATGGCTCAAGTATGCTTATCTGTAGAACTTTGTGTTTTATGACAATCATTATAAATGGCAGCACAAGTAATTGTAGACCTCTATTGGAGCCAATAGAACAAATACAAGTTCACAATTATTTCCTGAACATTCTCATGACAGACCAGGGTGGATAATCTGCATTAAATTAGAAAAGCCACAGAGAAAAGCAACCTCTGAAAACGGGAACAGGCAGCTTAGGGCCTCAAACTGACTTCCCAAAGAGGTAGAGGAATAGATTACTTTCGGGAATGGTTTGGGAATGGAAGGTGCATGAATCACTCACAGCCCAGTTAAAGGGATAGTTTATTATTTTACACCTTATTGTCAGATGGTTCTTAACCTTGAAAGTAGTCTAGTATTTAGCTGAAGTCAGGGGTGGCTGTTTAAACCACTCTGAACCATGGATTACAGTTTTTCCTGGTCCATAGACTACTTTCAAGGTAAGGAACCATCTCACTAAGTTATAAAATAATGAACTATCACTTTAACCCGGTATTGGCTGTTAAAGTGTCTGTTTCCAGATGCACACAGTTGAGTGACGTGCTTCCTGACAGGTTAGTGTACCGTAGTGGCCATCTGGTGCAGTGGGACCCTGTTGTTTCCATGCCGACTCTCCTCTCTGCTCTGAATGACTGTGTGGGTCAGTTCTCTGGGCATGCAGGTGGGGTGACAGGAGTCTGAGCCAGGAACATCTCTCCATGGTTGTGGTGATGTCATCTCACACCCCAGAAAGCCAGCTTCTTCTGTGTTCTGTGCCCTGACAGAGAGCTGGCGGAAGAGAGAGAGAGAGAGCTGAGCTGGCATGACCCCATGCATTGACCTAAACTGGCATGACCCCATGAAGGTGGCAGACACAGTTCCGTTAGCTCACTCGGCTGTGTGACTCATAGATCCCTAACAGCCCCAAGTATAAGTAACTCATACAGGAGCTCCAAATGGGAGAGAAAGAGGAAGCAGTAAAACCTTAAGTGGCAGGATTTTCTTATTTGACGGATGTTTCTGGTGATTTCTGAGCCTCGCCTGGGCCTTCTCATGCAGCTGGTCACCTTTCATCCTGTTCTGTCCATGTATCTTCACCTCTCTGTGTGCTGAAACCATATTTCACACGCAGACACATCCACTTCCTCCTCAAAAGAAGAAACCCAGATAGATGAAGTGCTTAGAAATGAAGATGTGAGCTCTGGTTATAAATCGCCTGGCTTGCTCCTGAATCGGACGATGGGTCATCCTCCACAATGATTCACAGAACAGAACACTACAGTAAACACACAGTACATCCTATATTTCCCCTTTCATTATGAATGATAATCTGGGTCAGTGCTGCCCCATTTGATATAGTTCTCCTTTGATAAGCCCTATAAGCCGTGTATCTCTGCCTAAAGCTAACACAGTCATCTATTCCCCAAACAGAGGGGATAAGAGTTGTGATTTGTGTGTTTGAGATGAGGCTACCATGACTTTGTAGTTTCATCATCGTCATCACCATCATCGCCCTCTACTGGCGATGATGGATAAGGGCCTCATCTCTGTGTGTCTTCTGGCCATGTTGGTGGTACAGGAGAACATATAAACTCAATGACACTCAAGAAAAACATAGAGAGAGAGAGAGCGAGAGAGAAAGAGAGAGAGAGAGAGAGAGAGAGAGAGAGAGAGAGAGAACTGAACCTCAGGACTTTACAAGCCTCAGTCATCGACCACCTTAAAACTGAGAAGACATGACTTCAAACAGAATCCTACCTTAACGCCATCCTAACCTACCTTAACTCTTCACAAATGAATAAATCGCATTCTAGTCTCGTATAGCCAGACCTCAAAATCTCAGCCTCCTTTGGAGGTCTGGAAAAACATTTATTAGCCAATCTGCCTTGGATTGAAATGGATGGAGCGATGGGAGAATGTGCTCGCAATTTCATCGGATGTTACATTCCAAGAACCCTCACCCACATGCCCGTAGATGATTGTTTGTTGTTATGTGCATTGTCTTGACTCTTTTCCAACCGGGTAGGTTTATTTTGCAGAGCTGTTGCTAGATGCTAGCTTGCAACATTAAAAAGGAGAAGGAGAATGGAAGGAGAATTAGGTATTTGATCGGTTTGACGTGTGACAAGGCATCACACCTTTGACTCGAGGCGTCAGCTACTTTCTGCAAAGGATTTTACCAGGCTTCCTATCCGTTGCAGAAAGTAGCTGACGCCTTGAGTCAAAGGTGTGATGCCTTGTCTCAATGAGGTGAACCCCACCCCTACAGTACCTTTACTCTTCACAGGTGAGTAGTCTAGACGTCATCTTAACCTACCTTAACTCTTCACAGGTGAGTAGACCCCAGCCTAACCTACCTCAACTTATCACAGGTGAGTAGACCCCAGCCTAACCTACCTCAACTTATCACAGGTGAGTAGACCCCAGCCTAAACTACCTCAACTCATCACAGGTGAGTAGACCCCAGCCTAATCTACCTCCCACAGGTGAGTAGACCCCAGTCTAAAGTACCTTTACTTTTCACAGGTGAGTAGACCCCAGCCTAACCTACCTCAACTCATCACAGGTGAGTAGACCCCAGCCTAATCTACCTCCCACAGGCGAGTAGACCCCAGTCTAACCTACCTTTACTCTTCACAGGTGAGTAGACCACAGTCTAACCTACCTCAACTCATCACAGGTGAGTAGACCCCAGCCTAACCTACCTTTACTCTTCACAGGTGAGTAGACCCCAGTCTAACCTACCTCAACTCATCACAGGTGAGTAGACCCCAGTCTAACCTACCTCAACTCATCACAGGTGAGTAGACCCCAGCCTAACCTACCTCAACTCATCACAGGTGAGTAGACCCCAGCCTAACCTACCTCAACTCATCACAGGTGAGTAGACCCCAGCCTAACCTACCATCCACAGGTGAGTAGACCCCAGCCTAATCTACCTCCCACAGGTGAGTAGACCCCAGTCTAACCTACCTCAACTCATCACAGGTGAGTAGACCCCAGCCTAACCTACCTTTACTCTTCACAGGTGAGTAGACCCTGGTCTAACCTACCTCAACTCATCACAGGTGAGTAGACCCCAGCTTAACCTACCATCCACAGGTGAGTACCACTTAGGGGATCACTTGATTGTTGAACAGGTTATTTTAGCATTGTAGAATGTGCAGAGAAATGACCTGCACAGAGAGAGAGAGAGATGGGGGGGAGAGAGAGAGAGAGAGAGAGAGAGAGAGGGAGAGAGAGAGGGAGAGAGAGAGAGAGAGAGAGAGAGAAAAGATGGATAATGAAGTAAAGAAGAGAGTGGTCTGGAGAACATTCTTGTCTTTTTGGGAATGCGTTATCAAAGAGCCGCTCTCTTGGTCTCATGAGGTTCAGGAGCCTCTTTATAAGCAAACCCAGCGAGGCCACTGGGGATCAATCCCTGCCTGGCCAATTAACTCTGACAGTGGGATTATAGGGCGGCCTGACTCCCTGGTCATGTGATCACTGTTGTCTGATACTGTTTCCCCCGTGGAGACACATGTAGATAACTACTGGTGAGCCGCATCATTTGTCAGTGGAGGGTAAACTCAAGTAAACTCACTCTTTTTTTTTATTTTCGTGAAAAACTTGTTTCGCTTTTTCTGCTAGTTCAATGTTATTTGCATTAGGGTTTACCAACGTATACGATCTATGGTGTTAAAGTTTTACTGACAGGACCAGTTTATTTTGAACACAGCATCCCTGCTAAAAGCATGGTGTGTCTGGATGATGACCAAACAATGGAAGTGATTCATGTTGTCATGGCGAATGTCAGCAGGAAAGGCCCTGTATCGATGGACTGTACTATTGACAGTAGTTTACAGTTGATTAGCATTGGTGACACGGTTATGACTGACGTAGGTTAAGTAAGAACCACTGTGAACTCTGTGAACTATGATACACCTCTGTGTACAGGAAATGAGCCATCGCCCCTGCAAAGTGTTCTTTAGTAACCTCACAAGAGCAGCATTAGCATTTGATTATGAATGTGTGTAATGATAGACATCCATCTCATTACTAGGGGGCTGTTCAATACTTGGTCAACATGAGATTGAAATATTGGGTTAGCCTTTATCTTAGCCTTTATGAACTATGAAAGTGTGTGGTAAGAGGGGTACTCTTGGCACTTACTGGACCTTAATGAATTCAACACGGTTGGTAACTACCTGGTACTAAATGGCACATAGAGGTGCTTGAGTCAGTAAATCCAAAAGAAATGGCTAGTGTCATTAATATGTAATTATTAGGTAATAACAGTTACCAGTTATAACCAGTACCTTCTCAGTAAGCACCTGCTTAATAACGGGCTGTAAAATAAAAGGTTACCAAATATTTTCTGATTCAACTTCCCTGTTAGAAACTTACTTTCGAGAGCAGGCATCAGATAATGGCCTCAGTGATGTCTATGGCTGCTGGCCAAGTATTTTGTTTTTCACAAGGAGAGGAGGAGAAGCTCTGCATGGTTACTCAACCATGTGTCAGGGGATAATGTATTACCCAACTTAAGTGGCACAAATAGTTTATTAACAGGTATTAAGTAAGAGTAAAGTCCAAATACATGAGGGAAAAACATCTTTGTTGTTGATATCCAGGGTTGATGCTGTCCATCAGCAGGCAAGTACTGTCTATAGTACAAACACACACACACACACACACACACACACACACACACACACACACACACACACACACACACACACACACACACACACACACACACACACACACACACCGCCACTACTACAGAGTTACTCAGCAATTACAAATGTACTATGTAACAGCATGTTAATACAATGTTGTTACTATGTTGATTACAGTGTTAATGCACAGGTTTAGAGACAACTTCATGCAAAGTGGGATTGAAAATGTAATAAAGCAATATCAATGAATAGAACGTTCATTACATCATACATACCCCATCTCTAATTAACATCACATTGCCTCATACTCTCTCTGTCACACCATTTAGAAGTTTATTATTCCTAGCTAATTGGAGTTCATTCCAGCACATTCGTTCCAGGGGAGGTTCCACGTGTTTGATACCATTCCTCATTCCATTTCATGCATTACAATGAGGCCGTCATCCGATTTCTACCTCCGCCAGCCTCCCCTGATTTGTTCCGAGTGGCGGTTATATTTTCTTAGCCTCTGTTCCAGTAGAGCTAAATAAAGCGTGTCATTTGTCACAACCAGAGTGTGGGTTGTGACAGCTTGTCACAGGTCCTTTCTCTCATGAAACAACTGGGCCATTCTTCACTGGCTGTGCAGTGGCTGCCTCTGAACAGGGGGCTACGGGGGGCTTCCCTTCGTCAAGAAATAAACTCTGTGTTGAGTCTGAAAATGCCCGGATCCCTGCTCAGTGTTATCGTGTCTGATGTTTCAAAGCCTGCGGAGGCTGAGGAACACGTTCAGCTCATCGGCTGCTCCCGGGCCAGAACGGTTCTACAGTCACAAGCAATCAGAAGGAGACGAGGCCATGGCAGAACGGCCCGGGTCAGGGTCCGGGACCAGAACTGTTTGAGTGATAGACACGAACGCCGGAGCCGCTGTGGAAGCGGACTGATTATCAGCAGCGATAAAACAGGCAGTCAATCGCAGGTCTGAAGACTGTGGAACACATGATGAATGTTGTGCAGCATTGTTATGTGTGATTTTAATCTGAATGTACAGTATCAAGATCAAGGGGGGGGTGCTAGAACACCAATTAGAGTGTGTGTGTGTGTGTGTGTGTGTGTGTGTGTGTGTGTGTGTGTGTGTGTGTGTGTCAGTGGACACACCAGGGGAGGCTGGCGGAGGTCGAAATCGGAGGACGGGCTCATTGCAATACGTTCCCCATTCCATTCCATGCAATACAAGGAGCCCGTCCTCCGGTTTCGACCTCCACTAGCCTCCCCTGGGACATACAGTATAGGGGCACACCTCTACTGGAGACCTTGTTTGCTCCACCAAGTCATTTATCTGTAGTCCAGATTAAACAAAAGCTACACCGGGGGGGACATTCCTAACCCTATGGAACGATTTTTCCTGGGTATCCATCGTAATCAGCATGCAGGACACAAGGGGGGCCATTTCTCCAAACTTCGCCAAAGGAAAAGCAAGTTTGGCGTGTTGGTGTGAAATCGTCGGTGTGATGAGAAACACTCACAGAGCGGCTTACAGGCCATGAGCTTGACAGGAACACTGGAAAACTTGCTGAAGATTGAACATGAAAAAGGCTTATTTCTTCCATTGGACTTGACAGGCTGCTAATAAGCGTATCGATTGCAGTAACACATGCTGATGATGGGATCAATGGGCCGGTCGCTAGTGACATCTGTAAGCAATGTGCTGTGATTAAATTAATATGCGCTGGAAACCTAATCTATCCAATCAGGGGAGTGGTGGGGGGGTGGCCCTGAAGAGGAACGTCACCCGCTGTCCAACCAGACGCATTGTTTGATCGTTAGCCCAGTATAGGCCTTACACATGGAGAGAGAATGGAAAGAGAGTTTTCCCTGATTGCATAATGGTTTTTAATGACACTTTTTCGAGAATAAAAACCCCAAAAACTCACCTATGATGATAATTGAGATCAAACATGCGAGCGATGTCATACTCAAAGGTAATGGATAGCCTCGTATCTGATTATCGAGCTGAGGTAACATATTCCAAAACATATTAAAATTGTCCGTGTCTGAAGTCAGATATTCCAAAACAGAAGCTATAATCCTCAAAACACCAAGGCAATCAATTTTGTGGAAACAATGTTTGGTTTGGTTTGCCTTCGTCAAGGTTGTATGCTAGCTATGTAATAGTCAAAGAGACCTGAGGGAAGACCAAGAGGTGGTGGAGCAGCGGGGGAAACCAGGAGAAATATGTTCATCCTGGTGGAGCCTCAGTAGTAAAATGGTCAATATAATAATAATAATAATAATAATAATAATAATAATAATAATAATAATAATAATAATATAATATATGTCATTTAGCTGACGCTTTTATCCAAAGTGACTTACATTGCAATGAGAGCATACATTTCAGTATATATGGTCCCAGCGGGAAACGAACCCACAACCTAAGCGTTGTTAGCGCCATGCTCTACCAACTGAGCCACAGAGGACCAAAGCATGCCAATGCATGGAATGGAATGAGGAATGGTATCAAACATGTGTGTGCCCTCCTCTCATTTCTACCTTCCCCATCAGCCTCCCCTGGGTCATAGTGACTGTATGTATGTAAATCGGGGGGGGGGTAATGGGGGGGGGTTAGCATACTGGGTGCAGCTCCTCTACCAGCACTGCTGCACAGACTTCATTTACATATTGTACAACATGGAGATCAGGGGAGGCTGGTGGAGGTAGAAATCAGAGGACAGGCTCATTGTAATGCATGGAACGAAACAAACGTGTTTGATACCATTTCCCATTCCACTGAATGCATTACAATGAGCCCGTCCTCCGATTTCTGGCTCCACTAGGCTCCACTGGTGAAAAGACATGAGCTGTCTGAAACATTGTTCTCCTCTGCTGCTGTCTTGGACCAGGTCTGCTCTCCATCCCATACTGTATCAGTGGAGGCTGGTGGAGGTAGATATCGGAGGATTTCCTGTAACCGAGGCTCATTGTAACCCATGGAATGGAGTTACTGGATATACCATACAGTATGATGTAAAGTGTGAAAATGCACTTGAAACAAAGCCTGACTTGACTTGGCTATGGAAACAAAGCCTGACTTGACTTTTTTGAGTCATTTCCAAACAATTAAATATACATTATATACAACAATTATATATATTAAATATATACTTGATTATGATTGATATCATATGACATCAATGATATGACTCTCTTGTCACCATAGCATCTGCCATTGAAGAGAGAGGAACGGAGATGCTGCTCTCGGTGGTCAGGTCACATGGCTCTGTGGTCGGAAGGGAACATTCTCAGTCACGTAGGGGGCTATGGGGATGAATAGTAATCTCACATTACCCGCCCCCCCCCCCCCCTTCTGATTCTGGGCCCTTCTTTTTCAGACTGCATGAGAATAATCTGCCCCCTCCCCCTCCACACCCCCAGGCCCAAGGCCCCCCACTCCCCAACCCAACCCCCCCCCCCCTATTCTCAGTTGTACTCCTCCAGGTATACGGAGCCCCTGTTTGACTCAATTACGTCTCGCCACAGGCCTGGGAGCCGGTTGGCCTGGTGATGGGTTTCAATAATGTGGGAGAGAGGCTAGGCTCCCCTGCACGCTAACATGCACACCACGCATGGCTACAAGCTCAGGTGCACTCATGCAAACACATTCCCACACACATACAAAAGACATACTTAGGTCTCGAAGACTTTAAGAGTCTTGTTTGTTGAGCCCAGACAGAGGCACATAGCCCATTCACACACACACACACACACACACACACACATGCGCAAGCACGCACACAACACGGAAGCACCACAAATATATACACAAGCACGCAGACACACACACAAACACACACATCAAGTGTCAGAACACCTCTTAACCACATCCAAGACGTTTCCAAACATTGCTAATGATTTCAACGGTAAAAAAAACTAAACAGCTTTTCTTGTGCATCTGCATGATACTGTAGCCATTTGGGTGCAATTTAAATCTATTAATACCTCATTTTCATAATTGTAGGTCATCTCTGGGGCGTCTGAATATTTCTCCAACAGCTGGTCCTATAGAAGTGTCTTCAAGGGAATGGAAAGTGAGAGACCAACATCGTGCCAAAGTCTTTGCCAAATCCTAACAACCCCTCTGAACTGATTAAAGCAGAGGTCCCTCTACAGCCCCTCTACTCCCTCTCTCTCTCTCTAGGTCTCTCTATCTCTATCTCTCTCTCTCTGTCTCTTTCTCTATCTCTCTCTCTCTGTCTCTTTCTCTCTCTCTCTCTCTCTCTCTCTCTAGGTCTCTCTCTCTCTATCTCTCTCTCTCTGTCTCTTTCTCTCTCTCTCTCTCTCTCTCTCTCTCTCTCTCTCTCTCTCTTTCGCTCCCTCTATCCTCTATCTCTCTCTCTTTCTCTCTCTCTCTCGCTCCCTCTATGTCTCTCTCTCTCTTTCTCTCTCTCTCTCTCTCTCTCTCTCTCTCTCTCTCTCTCTCTCTCTCTCTCTCTCTCTCTCTCTCTCTCTCTTTCAGACATGGGAAACTTTACAGAACAGCAACAGAGTGGCACTCAGGCATATTTACGTCAACTTTCCCGGCATTCAACTTAGATACTGTATCCACTGTGTGGAGCATATTAAATCAATTGAAAGCTATACTAGCCTGCTAAAAGGTATTTTATCAACTTATGCAGGGCTCCAGAGCTTAATAATACGATGGAGAAACGTGCCCACAAAGTCTTTCGGGGGGGAGTTGAGAGAGAGGTCACCGTTTCAGGTTCAGACCCCAGACAGACTCGCGGGACCCTGACTGTCCCTGTGAGTTACTGACTTCATTCCTCACCTCCACAGTACAGCACAAGCACAACAAATACCCTCGGTGCTACCAGGCCAAATAATAAGAAAGCTACACAAACTGCTGCCTGCCAGCAATTACACAATTATACAACAGTAAACAAGCCCCATGGCTTAAGTAAACTTTCATTAACCTTAGTGCCAGTGATGCCCAGAGAGAGAGAGGGAGAGAGGGAGAGAGGGAGATGGGGAAAGAGAGAGAGAACGACCACCCGTTGCTATGACCGAACAGCAAGAGCAGGGTGACAGTGTGTTATTCTTCGGTCCCCACCGGTGTGGAGCGTTGTGTGGCTGGGTTTACAGTGTAGAGGAGAAGGTGGCGGCCCACCTCTCGCATCGGCCAGAGGGAAGGAAAACAGACACGTTGACGGCTTCCTCGCTGGATGGGGGGGGGGGGGGGGGGGCTGATTGTTTTCACGTTCGACCAACCATCAAATGCTGCCGCGGTCATAGCAGTTCAGCAGGATAACAACAGGACCTTCCCAATCCACCAGAGGGGCAGGGGGGGGTTGTGATGGGTGGGGGTGGGGGGGGGGGGGTAGGATGGGGGGGGTGCTGTAAGGTACATTCTACTGCACCGATTGAAAAAAGGTGCGTTGATAACGATAATGAGACATTTGGTAGAGTTAGAAGCAGGAAGCCGGATCAAACCGCCATACATAAGGAGGAAGTTTGAGGAGGACGATGAAAAAGAGCTTTCATTGTTTCTCTCTCTCTCTCTCTCTCTCTCTCCCCCTCTCTCTCTCTCTCTCCCCCCCCCCTCTCTCTCCCCCTCTCTCTCTCTCTCTCTCCCTCCTTCTCTTTATGGTAGGATTAGACCCCTGTAAAGCAGCGCACCTTGCAGACAGGGTTTCCTGTTACGTCCATGAGAGTCTCCACCTCCACTCCCTATAAAGTCCAGCCAGCTGTTGTTGCCCCTTCATTAGACCTCATTACCAAACAGATACACACCTCTCCACCGGTACACAGCTAGACAGGCTACCACACACACCACTACACACACCTCTACCACCCTGACACTGCTACACACACCCACACACACACACACTTCACATACACACACACACACACACACACACACAGCAGAACTGGGACCAGGCTACCACCTCAACACACAGACGGCCCATCTCTGCTACCACAACACTGTTTCATACACATGACACAGACACACACGACACAGATACACACACGGCACAGATACACACGACACAGACACACACAACACAGATACACACACGACACAGATACACACGACACAGATACACACACGACACAGATACACACAACACAGATACACACAACACAGATACACAGACACACACTACACAGGACCCAGACCAGGTTACGACAGCTAAACACGCACCACACCAGGGAAGGCTGGTGAAGGTAGAAATCGGAGGACGGGCTCATTGTATTGTATGGAATGGAATGAGGAATGGTATCAAACACATATGTTTCAGACCGTTCCTCATTCCATTCCATGTATTACAATGAGCGCGTCCTCCGATTTCTACCTCCACCAGCCTCCCTACTCTACACATGGACCACTACAGAGGGACAGGCTACCACCACTACAGTATGATTAAGAATGTGTCCTAACCCATGACCACGGCCTATTCAAACGCTAACTCCATTCCCAGAATAAGTACAGGGCTTTCTCATTAGTCGTTTTCCTCTTCCTCACTGTTTGTGTGTCTGTGTGTGTGTGTGTGTGTGTGTGTGTGTGTGTGTGTGTGTGTGTGTGTGTGTGTGTGTGTGTCTGTGTGTCTGTGTGTGTGTGTGTGTGTGTGTGTGTGTGTGTGTGTGTGTGCGTGTGTGTGTGTGCGTGTGTGTGTGTGCGTGTGTGTGTGTGTGCGTGTGTGTGTGTGTGTGTGTGTGCGTGTGTCTGTGTGTGTGTGTGTGTGTGTGACTAGGCTACTGAGGATTCCAGGAAGGCGGTGGTGGTTAATGCCAGACAAAGAAACACAGACAACCATGAGAAACCACGGGCAACCACGGGCAACCACCACACCATACCACACCATGTATATGTGTGTGTGTACTGTACAGTATGTGTGTGTGTGTGTGTGTGTGTGTGTGTGTGTGTGTGTGTGTGTGTGTGTGTGTGTGTGTATATGTGTGTGTACTGTACAGTATGTGTGTGTGTGTGTGTGTGTGTGTGTGTGCGTGTGTGTGTGTGACTAGGCTACTGAGGATTCCAGGAAGGCGGTGGTGGTTAATGCCAGACAACAATCAAAGAAACACAGACAACCATGAGAAACCACGGGCAACCACGAGCAACCACCATACCATACCAAGCCCTCCTGTGATTTTTACACTGACCACTTCTGCATGTGTGTGTCATGACAACCCCTCATCAGCATCAGAACACGATCAGGCTGTTTTCTTTCTAAAGATGGGCCAACATTCACATTTGCATCAGTTCAAAACCATCTAGAGGTAATATTCCTCCCCAAAACTATTTGTTGCGCACCTGCTAGTGTTTATTGCTATCATTAGCCAACTATCTAGACAGAGGCCATGAGTATATTGCATCTGGCAGAACTTAATGTAGCACGTCAACTACTGTAATGGCAAGTAACCATAAAACCACACATGTAGTAGTTAATATCCACCTCACTTTGTTCCATTAAAAGCTGTTGAAGAACTTCAAAAGCACCATTACAAACGTGGTGGCTCTTTTAAAGAAAACAATACGCCGTGTATAAACAGTTGGGTGGGGACTGTTGTGGTGTCTTTGTGCATTCATGTGGTGAGGGTTGCTTATGAATACGCTGCCATTTACTGAAGGGAGAGAGAGGAGGACTGGACCTCATCATACAGTACTCTACCTCCAAGGAGAGGAGGACTGGACCTCATCATACAGTACTCTACCTCCAAGGAGAGGACTGGACCTCATCATACAGTATTCTACCTCCAAGGAGAGGACTGGACCTCATCATACAGTACTCTACCTCCAAGGAGAGGAGGACTGGACCTCATCATACAGTACTCTACCTCCAAGGAGAGGAGGACTGGACCTCATCATACAGTACTCTACCTCCAAGGAGAGGAGGACTTTCAGATGTCAGCCGGGTCGCACACATACACAGACAGCCACTGTAGAAACAGCTATTAGAAGAAAGGGAGTGTATTCACTTACTGAGAGCACTTTACTGAGAGCGTTATAGCTTACAGTTATAATGCATTCATGGTGGATTGTAAGACTTGTTATAAGCATGCATGACTGCATTATAATGTCTTATATCGTCTCATAATAATCCTGAGCGCTTATCAGCCATTTTCCTTCAGTTAAAAAAGTATTCTTATAGACAGACATAACATATTATGGTATATTGTGAAGACATTACAAGGCATCATACATGGATATGATGAGTTATAATGTGTTATATGTGCGTGACCACTTCTGGTATGTCAGTTACATAATATGTAAGATACTGTATGTGACCTGAGATAGAAAATCCAGGATACATAAAACTGTTTCTCGAAATGAATAAATTCACACATTCTCACACATTCTCAGAATCCCACTTCTGATGTTACCGGAGGAGTTCAGATAGGCCTTGCACCTGAAAATAAACTGAAACAGCTTCTCTTTCAAAGCTGAGTATTCTTTCAGTGGGTGCAAAAAGGAACACGCAAAAAATCATAGCTATCGTAGGTACTATTCTTTCTTGGTCTCCCAAACATGAAGTATGTGAAACATCTGCAAAGCATTTGCAGAATTAAAAATAAATTAATAAATAATAATGGAGCTGAAAGATTGCCAGAACTTTGAGTCCATTTTAATGGCACATGTTTCATGGCTTCTATTAATTTCTCTGGGCTTTGGCATTCGGCAGGAGTTTGAAATGAAAGAGAGTAGCCTCAGGGTATATACATCATATTTACTAATAAAAAAAAATATCAGTTGAGCAGTTTGAGGTTTTTTTCTCTTCCACCCTAGATTATTTGGTTTGAAGTGTAAATGTGTCTGTGGCCAATGAAAGTGCAATTAAAGCATGACCACATGTTCCAGAAATACTCTTATACAAGGTATAGAAACACTCTTTGATAAGACATACGATTGACTATATTAGAGAATGAATGCCCCAAGCCAACATCAAAAAATAATGATTCATATTGCAATATAAATCTCTAAAACTTCTAAAACAAATACTCTAGCTTAAGATCATTTAATTGTGTAGTGAGGGTAAAACTGAATTATATAATTCCACAACAATGTGGATGAAGTTGTTTGTTGATGACATCATAAATGTGCATTCGTCTGAGGGCATTCTAGGTAATGGAGTGGACTGCCATTATAATAGTTTGTTCTCTGTTTTTTTTTCTCCTTGCTTTTCATGTGGGTGGATATTTTATAGGCCGGTGGAGAAGGGAGACCTGCCCTTTAATGAAGGCAATTTAAGCACCACACATGGCATCACATATTTCAACTGCAAGGTTATGGAAATATTCAGAAATAGTTTTCTGTTTGGTCTAAAACAGAAGCAGATTGGGAGCATGTTGGTGGCAGCTGAGTTGCCATCCAATATCTATAAGTCAGCTTACGGCAGATGTCCCCTCTTGTCTGTCATTTATAAATGGCCTAACATTTTCTAAATCACTTCATGAAACTGTTTATCTCAAGATGAGAGAGAAGAACTGCTAGGGGTATCGCCAAGGGTATGTTTATCAAGTGATAAAGTAGGGATGACACAAATCCAGATGGGTTGGCCCTTTGGGCGAATTTAACACTCGTGTTAATGGTACCCAGCTGAGAGAAAAGCTGATACAACATGCAAATCATATGCAAAGAAAATACATAATTCATCCGAAAGAAACTATCCAGAGCAACATATACTTTACAAAAAAGTCACAATAATAAAAGCGGCCAAGCTTTCAGTCATCCTTACTTTCATGTATCCATTTGGGCAGACAAGAAGAAGCCATTTTAAGTGCCATTTCCAAAGTGAATAACTGCTCTAAAAAAGCATTTTGATAATTAGTAAGTCATTTGCAGGCCACAACACATTTTTCCACTTTGTGTTTCGACATAATCCCCGGCTCTGGACTCACTAAGGCGATCAAAGGCCCTTCATACATCATTAAGTGGGAAGTGCTGCTACAACGACTGCAGGCTGTAAAGCTTTATGGCCCTCATCTTCACGCTCTGCTTTCAATTCCTCCATTTCCGAATATTCTGTTCCCCGCAAAATATTTATTTGATTCATAAAAAAACAAGAAATACATTACAATTCCATCGACACTTTTCCCTCTCCAATCTCCAACTGGTTTGATGACAGAAATGTAAATGTTATGACACGAATGTTACAGATTCACTGCGTCTGAAGTGTCTGCCATTCACAATCAGTTTGATATTATTTGACTACTTAGAACATCAATTGTGAATGTGATGATTTGACAGTCCAGTATACATATGTGTGTGTGTGTGTGTGTGTGTGTGTGTGTGTCTGTGTGTTCGTGCATGCCTGCGTGCGTGCGTGCGTGTCTGTGTGTCTGTCTGTGTGTGTGTGTGTGTGTGTGTGTGCGTGTGCGTGTGCGTGTGCGTGTGCGTGTGCGTGTGCGTGTGTGTCTGTGTGTCTGTGTGTGTGTGTGTGTGTGTGTGTGTGTGTGTGTCTGTGTGTGTGTGTGTGTGTGTGTGTGTGTGTGTGTGTGTGTGTGTGTGTGTGTGCGTGTGTGTCTGTGTGTCTGTGTGTGTGTGTGTGTGTGTGTGTGTGTGTGTGTGTGTGTGTGTGTGTGTGTGTGGGTGGGTGGGTAGGATGTGTGAGGGATGTGAACATCATTATTCTGAATGCTCTGGTGTGGCCCATGGACTGAAATGTGTTCCAGCCAACGCCATGTGAAAGAGTGGCAGCAGATGCTTCTGGTTGTGATTTGGTCGTAGCGTAGTCCAACTTGGGGGGTATCAGACCAGCTTAGCTCCCACTGGGGGTCTGGTCCCAACCTGGGGGGTATCAGACCAGCTCAGCTCCCACTGGGGCCCTGGTCAACCGACACTTAACACTTTTGGACACGGTGATTGTTTAAATGTGCGATTTACTGTTGTGTCTAGTCCAATCAGGTTTTCCGTGAGGTGAATATCACCAGCTCTGTGACTCTCACCCCTGGCTGTGACCCCTGTGGAGGAGTCCGTGGGAGACCCTGTGGGAGGGAGTTATCCTGTTCACTGCCGCTGGGGTCCAAACCCCAAACCTGCTGGGCTCAGGGACCTCCAGCGTTGATGAGAAACACAA